>NC_069137.1:11720582-12020582 GCF_026914265.1 Mya arenaria
TTTCAGACACAAAAACATAGTTATATTGTGAACATACTTTTCCGAAAACGATAAAAATGTTCTTTATCCAAAATCTTATTAAATCTTCTTTTGTTGGTAACCATTTAGAATTTCAGGTGCGATAGGAAGGGAATAGCCCTATGATTTCGGGTAAGGGTAGTTTGCATGTACCAGGTTATGCCCTAGTTTTTCTGCTCCGGAGAAGAGTCATATGTATCAGGTAAAGATTCGGTTTCAAGGGACGCATTAGCCAGGTTCCGCACTAGGTCTTCAATTTCGAGGGGGGGGGTGTAAGCACGTGCCAGGTTTCTCCCTCGGGATCCAGTTTCGAGGGGAAGGGACGCGTTTGCCAGGTTGCGCCCTTGGGATTCGGATCAGATGGGAAGGGACCCGTTTGCCAGGTTGTGCCATTGGGATTCGGTTCAGATGGGAAGGGACGCATGCGCCAGGTTGTACTCAAGGGATTCGGTTTCGAGGGGAAGGGACGCGTTTGCCAGGTTGCGCCCTATGGATTTGGTTTTGAAGGTAAGAAACGCATTTGTCAGGTTACACTCAAAGGATTCGCTTTTCGAGGGGAAGGGACGCATGCGCCAGGATGCGCCCTATGTTTTCTGTTCCGTTAGAAAGGATGCATGTGCCAGGTTTCACCCTTAGATTACGGGTCGAAGGGAAGGGTAGCATGTGCAAGGTTCTGCCCTAGGTTTTCGGGTTTGAGGAGAAGGGACAAATGTGCCAGGTTCCGCCCTTTGATTTCGGTTCGAGGGAAAGGAACGCATGTGCCAGATTGCGCCTTAAGATTTCGGGTCGAAGCGAAGGTACATATATGCCAGGCTGCGCCAGAATATTTCGCTTCGAGGGAAGGGACGCATATACCAGGTTGCGCGAAGATTTCTGGTCGAGGGAGAGGGACATATGTGCCAGGTCCCGCCATAGGTTTCTGATTCGGATGGATATTAGGACCCGTGCATGAAAGCATCCTATTAGTTCTGATTGGAAGTGTCGCGAATGCCAGGTAACACGCTTGTGTTTCGGTACGAGGGGTGAAGAGACGCATGTGCAGATTGCACGATTAGGTTTTCATTACAAAGGGGAAGTAGCGCGTATGTACGTGTGCCAGCTTGCATTCTATTTTTTCAGTACGGAGGGGAAATGACTCGTGTGGCGGATTGCACCCTTATTTTCAGTACGAAGGGGAAGTGGCGCGTATGATAGATTGCACCCTAGTTTTTCAGTACGGATGGGAAGCGGCGAATGAGGCAGATTGCACTCTAGGTTTTATAGTACTGAGGGAATATCGCGTGTGTGGAAAATTACACCCTAGTTTTTTTCAGAACGTAGGGGAAAAGGCGAACGTGTTCCAGCTTTTACCCTTGTGCTTCAGTAGGGAGTGGAAGTGGCGCGTGTGGCAGATTGTACCCTAGGTCTTTTCAGTACGAAGGGGAAGTGCTAAATTAGGCAGATTGCACCCTAGGACTTTTCAGTACGGAGTGAAAGTGGCGCATGCTACAGCTTGCACCCTAGTTTTTTTCAGTACGAAAGGGATGTGGCGCGTGTGACAGATTGCACCCTTTTTTGTTAGTACAAAGGGAAATGGCGCGTGTGGCAGATTGCACTCTTATCTTTTCCCTACTGATGGGAAGTGGCGCGCGTGGCAGATTGCACTCTTAAGTTTTAGAGTACGGAGGGGAAGTGCCGCACCCTAAGCTTTATCAGAACGGACTGGTACTGTTCCATGTGCCAGCTTTCAGCCTATGTCTTTATCATAACGGAGGGGAAGTGGCGCACGTGCCAGCTTGGACCCTAGGCTTTATCAGTACGGAGGGGAAGTGCCGCATGTGCTGGCTTGCACCCCTTCTATCGACACTTGCCGGATCAACCTCAACGTTGTGAGAGCGATATACAACATAAAGACGTACCTGTACCAGCCAACTGAGCGTGCCGTACCTCCGAGAATGTTACAAGTCAGTGTGATGGTATTATTTGCAGCTATCCGAGTCGCAATCAGGGTCGGTTTTTGTGTTTCCAAACCTGAAAAAACATTTTTCACCGAACTGTCACCGCAACAGACTTAACCACAACCCGTGTTGGACAGCATATGAACAAATTTCAGACAAATCTAAACGACACTCTATTGTGGACAAGCACACCAAGTTTTATACAATTGCCTGCAGAGATCTTTGAATAAGAAATCATGTTCAATGCCAATATGGACATTTAAAATTAATTTAAAATATGGACAGTCTCGGAATAAATAGTATGTATTTATTATGGTTGTTACAGGCAGTCAGCATAGAAGTTACTAAGTTTCCAAGTACATGGGAAGTGATAAATGATGGTAAATAGTTCATTTAAACTAATGCTGACCTTCTTTAGTTTAAACTGATCTTTTTTACAACGATTCGGAAACAAATATTTATAAATTATATATATTGGTCGAGCGTGTTGTTTGTGGTGTTTGGGGGAACTGGATAACCTGGAGTAAACCCACTTGTCCGGCATGATAACCACGACAAACCACACGCGAATTCTGGTCCCTTATTTAAATTGTATAATCAATTTAGTGTGGGGGAGTAACCGGAGTAAACCCACTTGTCCGGCTTGCTAACTACGACACACCACACTCGCATTCTGGTCCCTTATATAAATTGCATAATCAATATAGTGTGGGGTAGTAACCGGAGTAAACCCACTTGTCCGGCATGCTAACCACGACACACCACACTCGCATTCTGGCCCCTTATATAAATTGTATAATCAATTTAGTGTGGGGTAGTAACCGGAGTAAACCCACTTGTCCGGCATGATAACCACGACAAACCACACTCGCATTCTGGTCCCTTATATAAATTGCATAATCAATATAGTGTGGGGTAGTAACCGTAGTAAACCCACTTGTCCGGCATGCTAACCACGACACACCACACTCGCATTCTGGTCCCTTATATAAATTGTATAATCAATTTAGTGTGGGGGAGTAACCGGAGTAAACCCACTTGTCCGGCATGATAACCACGACACACCACACTCGCATTCTGGTCCCTTATATAAATTGTATAATCAATTTAGTGTGGGGGAGTAACCGGAGTAAACCCACTTTTAGCATAATTAAAAATCAACTTTAAACCTTTGTTTAAGAAAATTTATTGTCATGCAATACGTTTTCACCATCATATTACCATGATAATCTATTAAAAGCAAATTATTTACAAGCAATACTTTTATTCTATTATATGCGGAGCACACAATAATACAATACTCTTAGAAGAGAAAGTGAGTCGGAACCAAAGTATATATATAATCGTACCTTTGACAAAGTGGAACGCATAAAAAAGATAAATACACGCAAAATTCCAACAAAGCGCCATTTTGTTTAATCAATAATGAAACTTTTAGTATATGACAAAGTCCAGATACATTATACGATTCCGAAACTGGAACTAGCCTTTTTTAATTGTTCTCTTTCCGGTTCAATTGTATCACATATTTCAAAGTGAGTCAATTCTTTATGACATTGTAAAACCACCGGACAATGAATGAGCATTTCCGTCCTTTGACCGTGACAGGCTCGAGGAAATAAAAGCAATAAACGCTAAACTTAACTTGGTGTTTACAAACTGCTATTCTGGTATTATTGTTTTGCTCATTTAAAAACATATTCAATGTTGTGTTCAATAAATATGTTTATATTGAGCAGATTTGGATAAAACTAACACTATCTATATTCGCACTTTATTTTCTGTACGATAATATTTTCATTTATTTTGCATGAACCGGTCGACCAGTCTAGACAAAGTTTCCCACACCTAGGTGGGTCATGCATATGTAAAATATTCGATTATTTCGCATGCACCGGTCGACCAATCTAGAAAAAGTTTCCCACACCTAGGTGGGTCATGCATATATTTAAAACATTCGATTATTTCTCATGAACCGGTCGACCAGTCTAGACGGAGTCTAGTCCATCTGTCCTTAAATAAACGCAACCCCACACCTGTATCTTCGGTTTGTGCCTGCGAAGTAATATTGTAAGGGCCGGATTTAGAACATCCACTCTCACTCACATTCCAACCGCATTCACGTAAGAGGCACTCTAGTGATCACTTAAAGTGGTACAAGGGCAGTGACACTCAAGTGATCTGTTCGTATTCACACGCCTCGTTAACACTTTACTTCATCAAGTGACCAATACAGTACAAGTACATGTATGTATTCATGCTTATATCGGTCATACATTATGCAATGTAAACATATGTTTATTTGAGATTTGAATACTAAATTGTTAGAAATGGCGACAAACAAACGACAATAATTATTGCTCTGAAACTGAAATTAACATTTTGAAACAATTGGTTGATAAATCGTAAACTTTCTGGATTGTATATAACTGGTGCAAAATGCAATAAAATGCACGTTTTTTGTTGTTGTTTTGCAGCCGTTTTCCTTGGTATCACGTGATTTAAATATGTGTTCCTTTATAATCTTGCTTTAGTAGTCTGCAAACAGCGGTCTTAGCATTTAAACATAAAAGATGAAAGTTGAAAACCCTTCATAAAAATTAGCGCGGGGATAGAATTAGAATCTACTTCCGATGGAACTCCAGAAATGTACGGAAAATTTTATAATAATAATAATAATAATAATAATAATAATAATAATAATAATAATAATAATAATAATAATAATAATAATAATTATTATTATTATTATTATTATTATAATAATAATAATAATAATAATAATAATAATAATAATAATAATAATAATAATAATAATAATAATAATAATTCAACTTACTGTAGGCTGGGAAATACATATCAAATCTCTGACCAAACTCTGAAATGAACATGTTGTGTGAAACATCAAAGCTGGCTTGTACGTGAAGTTACCGGCCTATCGGCATATCGGGCTAGCGGCGTGAAGTTACCCGCCTATCGGCATATCGGGCTAGCGGCGTGAAGAAAGCGGCCTCACGCCCTAGCGGAACGCGCGGCTTAAAAATATTTCCTATTTCAAAACGTTTTATATGTTCTTTTTTTCTAAAAAAATGATCAAATGTTCCCATTTACAGATCAACATCCTTTAAGCGAATATCATATTTTCCTCATTTTTTAGGCTGCTGGGTTGAGTTCTTGTGAAAATGCTGATTTCGCTAAATGATGTTGATTAACTTCACGCCGTTAGGCCGCTGGACTGCTTGATCGACTTTGAAAAAAAATGTTAATAATCGGTTCAACATGGTGAATTTTGCATAAAACATTTTTTAGCATTGTTTTAGAAGAAAATTCACATTTAAATGCATTATGTTAATGTATAAATATTTTTTTTTATTTATCGTGGTTTTCAAAGAAAACGCAGGAACAATTGCATTGAAATAGAGAACAAATTTAGGCAAACTTCGCGCCGCTAGGCCGCTAGCACGTAGATAAATATGTCTTCTCTTGCAGCCAGGGATGAATTGCAACCATCAAGTTTGCTGGACAAGCACGAAACAAAACATATATGTAATTGGTGCATCCTTTTGAAAATTTGTTTTTATAGAAGTCAATGTTATTGCAGTACATGTACATGTATTTCAATGGATTATCCCGGATATTGTCTGGGAATGAGGTTGTCACTGATCTGTTCCAAATATTTTATATATTCCAGCTATTCTATTTGTCATGTACATTTGACAGTCACACACATTCATTTCGTACAACCAATCCTCGAGGGCGGTTCAAGTGGCCCAGCTAAACACTCGCAAATGTCCCCCTCACTCAAAACACTTGAGTCTCACTCACACCTCTGAATACCGATATACCTTTCACTCGAATATATCTGAACCGTTATGTGATAACAGAGGATTAACCCACAGAGTGTGAGTGAGAGTGGTTGTTCTGAATTCGGTTCTAATAATTTGGTTTTGCTCATTTAAAGCTGCATTCTCGGCGTTGGTCATAGAAATGTTCGCCACGATAAACTTGACCATTGTATACAAGCCATCGGTCGTCAGTTAGTATTGAATGGTACACATTATTACTAAACTGTCATAGTATTGAAAATGAAGTTGGTACTGTTTACGATTTAAATGCTCAAAGTTTGTTAGATGGATACGTTTATATTTATATAACGTGGGTTTCTCGATAATTATATATTATCTGATTCCATAGTTGTTGTATATCAATGTGTTCTGACATTTTACATATTATATATTATGTATAAACTAAATCATCAATCAAGAACGAACACCAAGAATAAAAGCCACATAATTCATAGAATAAAACGGATGAATAACGCATGCACTCACTCCTTCAATCAATCAATCGATCGATTGAACAATCAATCAGTCAATATACTACAAACATTTCTCACAACAGATGATTTTGTAATTAACAGAGGAATATTTTAATAGTGTATTTTCATAGTCACAATCTCTGACTACAAATGACTATATCTGGTATTATCTGTAACAAGTTTTCTGATCAAGTTATGTTATGCTTTCTTGTGTATACATTTTGTGTTTATATTTACTAAACATGAAGGAAGGTATTTGTTTGCTTCAATGTACGCTTTTAATTAATAAATTTCAAAGTTATTGGAGTTTCTTTGCTTTAATACAATACATTTTTTTTTAAATTTTTATTACTGGTATGAGACGACCATTTATGTTTAACGAACGTGTATAAGTTTAATAACTCGAGTTGTATGTTCAGTAACTATCACATAAAGTATGCTTGTTTAAATATGCTGCTTATTTTCTTTAAAATCAGTAAAAGAAACTTCGAAATGAGACGTTAACTGGACCAAAACAAAAAACACGTTCAAACATGTTGTTTTCCTTGTAGTTTATCGGTATATGACGTGATAAATGTTTAACGTTAGAGAATGTGGTTCAACTCCAATACTTATGTGAAAACAACCCAACTCAAACATCAAATACAAACAAACGACTCTAGATAATTAATGTCCTATCGACATCTTAACTTTTCTTATTTACGGTACTGCAGTTTTTATGAATAACACACGTGCGGTTGAACCATTAACACAACAAAAGATATAATTGAACAATAAAAACCGATCGTTGGTTATCAACCATTCATTGTGAGAAATACAAAGTGAGGCTGTAAAATGCAGAACTATAGACTTTATTAACGAACATAGAATTCAGAAATCCTCACATCTACTTTTTGACATGACATTTGGAAAATAAAAATGCGCAAGGGTTTCGAAGTTTGAAGAATGGTGTTTTGCGGTTTAAAATGGTGCAAAACACTACTTTATATAAACACATTTACTAGATTGCAACGTTAATGAGAAATTGAAAGCAAGTCGAAAAATCGTAAATGAATCTTGGCGAGCAATCGAGAATAGACAATTTAAGATAAGTACGCAGGTAATGTATATTTGTTGTCTAGAAGACTCTGTATTACTTTACCTAATGCAGATATTAAAATCGACCTCATCGAATAACGGATTTCATTTTCATTAACTTTACACAAGCAATAAACTTGTGAGGTGAAAGCAATGCGAATACATTATAGAACGTGTAGGTTAATCCCTAAATGCTTTGAACTAGCTATTGTTATAAAAAAAATCCTCAATTTACATTACCTATTCTTAGGTAATGACAGGCACTAATCAGTTTTAGCACACTCAAAAGATGTTTTGGAATTGGGATGTGTTTGCCTGTGAACAGAATTATGAAAAGTAAAATCACGCTTGTCGCGCAAAAACCCTTTCAACGATAAAGTTTGCGCAATATGACTTTTTAAGGTTACATGTGCTATACGTCATCCATGATTGTGTACAATGTACAAGTTAGGACGACATGTACGAAATTACAAGGAAGGAACGTAATGCGATTATCGACGAGTCTAAAAGTCCATGTGTAAAGGGATATCCGCATACAGATACATTGCTACCCGGATAGGTACGCGTACATGACGTGTTTCAAAAAGCCTCTATTTTTGTGTGCGTTTTGAATCGGCTTTGAGCCCGACTATTCAAAGCATAAGGATAACTTACCACCACTCACCTCAGCGTCGGTGTCGGCGTCTAGTTCAAATGTTTTGGGCAGGTTGGCATTTTTACTTATAACTCCAATACCATTCATTCAATTCACCTAAAACTTCAAACAGATGTTCAGGAATATCACACAATGAATTCACATAACTCTTTAATTATATCCTTATAATGGTCTGGCCTTTACCCTGACCTTTATTAAGGTCATATAGTTATAGTGAGTATAAGACCAAGCCGGTCGAGGTTCGTTTTATGTCCTAGTGTGTATAACTAACAAAAGCTGTTTTCCATAGTTTACTCTCTTCGTTTCTATACAGATAAATCATGAATCAACATGAAGCACGAAGCACGAAGCAACACACTGAAATATAATATAAATGGTAATCAGTTAAATGCATCATCACATTTAGTTATTACAAAAGGTTAAAGAAAAGGTTTATCTCATACAATAATCATGTGCTTAGTGGCCCGTATTAACAAACGACTAATGAGATAAATAACATTTCTTACAAAGATAATACAGTAATGGCAACAACAATAAAACATGTATGACATCAACAACTACAGATACACTTACAAGTTTATGGAACTGAGTGTTCTCACTGTATACATGTCTCTCATCTCTCACCTATGGTGTCTGTTAATCTGGTCACTGTGGTTACTACTGTAAACAATTATGAACACAGTGAAACACATGCAAAGGGTTACTTAAAAGAGCTGCTATCTTGAAATACTGTGATAGAACAGAATTTACCAAACCTTCCAAAAATACAGAATGCACAGCCAATACAACATATTGCAATTAAAAGAATAACACTCTTGAATTCATTTAATACATACCAAACATGGAAATACTTCCAGGAACTAGTTAAAATAATAAAGCTCTAAAAGTGCGCCAAAAGCTGCAATCCTGGCAGATTGCTATTCTCACAATAACCTCAAATATCAGGGGGGAAAGGTAGCAGTCAACACAAAATATGAGAACTGGAGCAGACAACACTTTTTACTAAATGCTAAAATATCCACAGGGCTACATCCTTAATACAAATCATGGCCCCTGATTGACTGAGTGACTGAGGGTAAAGTTTGAAAGACGGTTTAAGTTGTATTGATAACATCTATACCCTTCATTCAATTAACTAAATACTTCGCACAAATATTGACGACCATCTTATAAATAGGTTACATAACTCCATCTTAATCCTAAATACAAATTATGACCCTTGATTGACTCTTTTTCTACTTTTTTTTTCTTTTGACTGGCACATTTTTATGTTTTAACCAGGTTTTCACAAAGGTAAAACTAGGTTTTAGAATGACTTGCATAGTTGTTCGGGCTGGCCGGTGGGAGGGCGTCGTCAAACTCACTTACAATATCGAATAATTTAGCCAGGTTAGACATAAAGTGACCAAACTTGGTACATGTAAGTTTAAGGAAAGTTTTCATGGGATTGCGTTTGGGGCCCCAATGATCAAGGTCAAGGTCACTGTTACCATATATATAAAATAACTTACGTTAGGGTTGACATATTGCTACCAAACTCGGTATATTTGAAGAGATTATAAGAGCTTTTATGGGATTATGTCAGATGCCAAGAAAATCATGTCAAAAATGTCAAGGAAACTGTTGCCAAAATAGAAAAAAAGGTTTGTATTGAATAACTTAAGTAAGGGTTTACATATTACGACACAACTCGGTAAATATGAAGTTCTTGTAAACCTTTCATGCGATTGTGTTTGGGTGATTTGACATGGTCAAGTCAAGGTCACTGTTGCTATAAAAAGACTAATGGTTTGTACTAGTAATTTAAGTAAGGATTTACATATTGTGAACCAACTTGGTATATAGGATGAATTCATTAAGACCTTTCATGAGATTGTTTGTGACCCTATGGGTCAAGGTCACTGTTACTAAAAATAGATGTTTGGTACTTAAATAGCTTTAGATAGGGTTGACATATTGTAACCAAACTTGACATGTAGAAAGATTTTATGGATGACTTTCATGTGATTGTTTGGTGCCCCTTGGGTCGAGGTCAAGGGCACTGTTATCCAAAAAAGAAAACCGCAGTTGTGACTGAAACTCACAACAAGGCCTGAAGATATGTCACATTGAAAGTCACATCGTGGCTTTTCTTATTTATTTTTTTAATTTGAACCTTTTAATGGCTTTTGACAGGGACATTTTACATCATAATTGTATTCATTCATTAAGACAAAACTTACGTGAAATACAAAGCGACGTAGTCGAGCGCGCTGTCCTACGAGATATCTTGTAATTATTATGCCACAATGCATATTTATGACATTTGGCCCTATTCGTTGCCCGGAACAGCTGTCCATGCTAAACATGGTGATTTTCCTCCAGATCTTAAACCCTGTTAAACCATTGAAATAATAAACAGCAATACCAGCATGGCTGGCAAAATAAGTTTATTTCAGATATTCATAGATGACTTCAATTTGGACAAGTAATGAGAATGTGCATTCACATTTAGACACAAAGTTTTCAGTTATTAACATTCATAGCAATTCTTTCTGAAATAAGTATCATAAGCACAATTGCTATACATTTCAGTTATGAAAAAAATATGTCAATGTTAAAACGTTGTCAAGTAAACATTTTATGACAATGCCATACTTTATATATCTATTTAGTTTGAGCAATTTAGGAATGCCATATTATAAATAAATACATTTATAACTGAACATAAATGGAACAAAAATGCTTTTTAATCTTTCCAATTTCAAAGAAACAATGAACATCTAAAAGGAGAACAGTTAAAGCTGTGCCATAATTACAAAGACTGTATAATAATGCCATTACTATAGATATATAATATATTCTGTAAATAAAGGAATGCCACAGTAAACATCGGCAGCCAATTGTATGAAACACTGTTCAATAAGCAATCCACATGTAATATTTTCGTTATTGTGCACATCTAAATGATTTTGATTGGTACATTGCCATTTTGTGATAAATATTGCTAAGTAAACAAACAGTAAAGCCAACATTGACAAAACTTCAGAATTAATCAGGATTTTCGGGAATGTTTTACATTGGCTGCAGTTATAAACAAACATTTACATGATATATCTTAACCTTTACTAGCAAAGACTTATATGATATGGCACAGAGAAAATATGTTAACATCGAACATGAGACGAACAACTGCTTAAATAATGCCAGCCTTTTTGTGTAAACATGCATTCATCCACACATAATACACTTGATAAAACAGTGAATATAAGGTACATTGTCTGCAATAAACATAAGAAAACTACTAAACTAATGCCAGCATTTTTCCAAACACGCATTCATTCACGAACAATACATAGTAAAACAAAGACAAAAAATTGTTCCATGCTCCATTCATTCAGCAAGACATGAATTATTTTATTTGTGACTATGGCATAGACAGGAGTGAACTATTTACTTTCAGATTTCTCAACGTAAATTCATTTGCTCATTTTCAAATAACACCAAATGCATTTATAACTTGATCAAAATTTATTTCACAATTGTTTGTATTAAATGCTTATGTAGAATATGTATACCTATATATGAATATATGTACTTGTTCAAAGACACATTAGTACAATTTACAATACAAATTCCTTGGAATGTTATTGCATAGTTGCATAAACAGATGTTCGCAAAAAGTAATGCTCAAAATTTATGAATTCTGAACAATGGCTATTTGATACGAACGGTTGAAATGTTCAGCGCTATTTTTTTTAAATATAATTTTAATATACCGTTGAATTTCGTACTTTTATTATTTCCAATACATGTACATTGTATTCCTTTTTAAAGCAAACTAGTGCAATAAGCACATTATCATTCAACACCTCAATGAAATATTCAAATTATTTTAATCAAAAATTCAAAATACAAGTACAATAAAGCACTTCAAAAGCCATATCCTGACTCAAATATTCAAAAACAAGTAAGAACATAGTATGAAATTTAAACTGACAGTTTTTATAGAAAATGAATAAAACGCAAGCAACATTTGAAAACTGAATATGCTTTGACCAAATTTAACAATTGAATTAAAACATGTTTTCATTCAACGTTTTGGAATTGAAGTACTTGTCTGTTTTTCTTTTTTTGAAAGTGTAACATTAATTGGGATAGCGTTTATATAATATTACATTTCAATATAATGCCTGCATAATAATTTTAAATGACAACACTTACTTATAGCACACGGACAGTACAAAACACAAACCAATTACAGAAAACTACCTAACATCATGCAAACAAAACAAAACTAACTGACACACAATCAATCACAAACATCCAAACAACCTTACAATGCAATGTTGTAAATTGTATTGAAAGGAAAAAAAAGCATAGCAATTTTTAATTATGCATATAAATATCATTCGATGTTATTCATGACACAGTCTGATGTGGATAAAAGAAGTTTAAAGGGACTTGTTCACATTTAATAGGGTCAAAAATATGTTTTCTTTTATTTAATGTGAAATGTGAAGATGCTGCTTTTAACAATAATAAAACATAGATCTACCAAAATTGGCTTTAGTAGTAATAATTATTGACACATGTGACAGATAATGCTCTATTTTGCCAAGATAGTAGTTAGTAACCCTAATGAATTTTGAATTTCTGGCAAGTGCTGTTTGGTCTTTTTACATAAAAGTACGTAAAATAACTCAATTTAAACTCTCAAAAAGGTGCCAGCATAAAATCTGTGAACACGTGCCTTTACTTTGATAATATTTACTATTTACATTATTACTTTATTCGGAAATGTTGGAAAATGAGTGAGGTTGTGCAAAGTAGTTTAAGCCCCAATTTAATTTACATTTTACTCCAAGGCGGTACCTAACAATCCTTGACGAACACTATTTTTATACAAAGAATATATTTAGTGTGTTGTTTTTGGAGTTTTAATCTGTCGTTCCATGTTTCTGGTTGGTGATTGTTTGTATTTGTTTTCTATAAATATATATCCAGTTTAATACAAATTTCCAAAATAACATGTGGTTCTGCAAATGTGATCATTGGTTGGATTGCATAGCTTGGGATGCCTAGGAAACGCTGGGTAGACCATTTGGTCCTGGATGAGTATTCCCAGAAAATTGTTTCACCCGTTCGCCCACAAGTCCTCTTGGAATTCCTGAAACAATTAAACAACATCATCAAAAATGAAGAGCATTACATTCATACACTTGTCCAGTTGTCTCAGTTTACAAACAGCCGTACCTCAACAAGAAACCCACCAAGAATCAAGAGCACTACATGCACAATCCTACAATTGTCCATCAGTCTCAGTTTACAAACAGCCGTACCTCAAAAAGTAATACAGCAGGAATCAAGGGGCACCACATGCACATTCCTACAATTGTACAGTGTACATACAGCCATACCTCTACAAGTAATACAAGAGGAATCACGAGTACCACATGCTTATTCTACACTGGTCCATTAGTCTCAGTTCACAAGAAGCCATACTCAAAGAGGTAATACACCAGGAATATAGGACACAACATGCACAGTTCTTCACTTGCCCATCTGTCTCAGTTTACAAACACCCATATCCTACACTCGTCCATTAGTCTCAGTTCACAAGAAGCCATACTCAAAGAGGTAATACACCAGGAATATAGGACACAACATGCACATTTCTTCACTCGCCCATCAGTCTCAGTTTACAAACACCCATACCCAAACAAGTAATCAACCAGAAATCAATGGCACCATATCAACAATGCTACAGTCGTCTATTAATCTAAGTTGACAAACAACCATAAGCCACAGGGACAGTATTCAATATTGATCTTATCCTTATCCTTAGACATGCCTCAGTGATTCCATTAAGCCTATTGGTCAGCTAAATATACAGGCCAATCAAAGCACTTAGTTTCTAATCTTAAATTTAAGTTTAATATCAGAAGTTTATTGAATACAGCCAGAGGAATTAAGGGCGCTACATGCAAATCAATTCACTCCTTCATCAATCTTAGTTTACAGCCACATCTCAAAAAGAAATACACAAGGAATCAAGGGCACCACATTAAATTCATACACTTTACTATCAGTCTCAGTTTACTAAAAGCCATACCTCAACAAGTAATACACAAGGAATCAAGGGCACCACATTAAATTCATACACTTGACTATCAGTCTCAGTTTACTACAACCCATACCTCAACAAGTAGTACACAAGGAATCAAGGGTAACACATTAAATTCATACACTTTACTATCTGTATCAGTTTTACTAAAAGCCATACCTCAACAAGTAATACACAAGGAATCAAGGGCAACACATTAAATTCATACACTTTACTATCAGTCTCAGTTTACTAAAAGCCATACCTCAACAAGTAATACACAAGGAATCAAGGGCAACACATTAAATTCATACACTTTACTATCTGTCTCAGTTTTACTAAAGGCCATACCTCAACAAGTAGTACACAAGGAATCAAGGGTACCACATTAAATTCATACACTTTACTATCAGTCTCAGTTTACTAAAACCCATACCTCAACAAGTAATACACAAGGAATCAAGAGTACCACATTAAATTTATACACTTGACTATCAGTCTCAGTTTACTAAAAGCCATACCTCAACAAGTAGTACACAAGGAATCAAGGGTACCACATTAAATTCATACACTTTACTATCAGTCTCAGTTTACTAAAAGCCATACCTCAACAAGTAATACACAAGGAATCAAGGGCAACACATTAAATTCATACACTTGACTATCAGTCTAAGTTTACTAAAAGCTATACCTCAACAAGTAGTACACCAGGAATCAAGGGCAACACATTAAATTCATACACTTTACTATCAGTCTCAGTTTACTAAAACCCATACCTCAACAAGTAATACATAAGGAATCAAGAGTAACACATTAAATTCATACACTTTACTATCAGTCTCAGTTTACTAAAAGCCATACCTCAACAAGTAGTACACAAAGAATCAAGGGCAACACATTAAATTCATACACTTGACTATCAGTCTCAGTTTACTAAAAGCCATACCTCAACAAGTAGTACACAAGGAATCAAGGGTACCACATTAAATTCATACACTTTACTATCAGTCTCAGTTTACTAAAAGCCATACCTCAACAAGTAATACACAAGGAATCAAGGGCACCACATTAAATTCATACACTTTACTATCAGTCTCAGTTTACTAAAAGCCATACCTCAACAAGTAGTACACCAGGAATCAAGGGCAACACATTAAATTCATACACTTTACTATCAGTCTCAGTTTACTAAAAGCCATACCTCAACAAGTAGTACACAAGGAATCAAGGGCAACACATTAAATTCATACACTTGACTATCAGTCTTAGTTTACTAAAAGCCATACTTCAACAAGTAGTACACAAAGAATCAAGGGTACCACATTAAATTCATACACTTGACAATCAGTCTCAGTTTACTAAAACCCATACCTCAACAAGTAATACACAAGGAATGAAGGGCACCACATTAAATTCATACACTTGACTATCAGTCTCAGTTTACTAAAAGCCATACCTCAACAAGTGGTACACAAGGAATCAAGGGCAACACATTAAATTCATACACTTGACTATCAGTCTTAGTTTACTAAAAGCCATACCTCAACAAGTAGTACACAAAGAATCAAGGGCAACACATTAAATTCATACACTTGACTATCAGTCTCAGTTTACTAAAAGCCATACCTCAACAAGTAGTACACAAGGAATCAAGGGCAACACATTAAATTCATACACTTGACTATCAGTCTTAGTTTACTAAAAGCCATACCTCAACAAGTAGTACACAAAGAATCAAGGGCAACACATTAAATTCATACACTTGACTATCAGTCTCAGTTTACTAAAAGCCATACCTCAACAAGTAGTACACAAAGAATCAAGGGCAACACATTAAATTCATACACTTGACTATCAGTCTCAGTTTACTAAAAGCCATACCTCAACAAGTAGTACACAAGGAATCAAGGGCAACACATTAAATTCATACACTTGACTATCAGTCTTAGTTTACTAAAAGCCATACCTCAACAAGTAGTACACAAAGAATCAAGGGTACCACATTAAATTCATACACTTGACTATCAGTCTCAGTTTACTAAAACCCATACCTCAACAAGTAATACACAAGGAATCAAGGGTAACACATTAAATTCATACACTTGACTATCAGTCTCAGTTTACTAAAAGCCATACCTCAACAAGTAGTACACAAGGAATCAAGGGCAACACATTAAATTCATACACTTGACTATCAGTCTCAGTTTACTAACAGCCATACCTCAACAAGTAGTACACAAAGAATCAAGGGCACCACATTAAATTCATACACTTGACTATCACTCTCAGTTTACTAAAAGCCATACCTCAACAAGTAATACACAAGGAATCAAGGGCACCACATTAAATTCATACACTTTACTATCAGTCTCAGTTTACTAAAAGCCATACCTCAACAAGTAGTACACAAGGAATCAAGGGCAACACATTAAATTCATACACTTTACTATCAGTCTCAGTTTACTAAAAGCCATATCTCAACAAGTAGTACACAAGGAATCAAGGGCAACACATTAAATTCATACACTTGACTATCAGTCTCAGTTTACTAAAAGCCATACCTCAACAAGTAGTACACAAGGAATCAAGGGTACCACATTAAATTCATACACTTGACTATCAGTCTCAGTTTACTAACAGCCATACCTCAACAAGTAGTACACAAGGAATCAAGGGTACCACATTAAATTCATACACTTGACTATCAGTCTCAGTTTACTAAAAGCCATACCTCAACAAGTAGTACACAAGGAATCAAGGGTACCACATTAAATTCATACACTTGACTATCAGTCTCAGTTTACTAAAACCCATGCCTCAACAAGTAGTACACAAAGAATCAAGGGCAACACATTAAATTCATACACTTTCCTATCAGTCTCAGTTTACTAAAAGCCATACCTCAACAAGTAATACACAAGGAATCAAGGGCAACATATTAAATTCATACACTTGACTATCAGTCTAAGTTTACCAAAAGCCATACCTCAACAAGTAGTACACAAGGAATCAAGGGTACCACATTAAATTCATACACTTTACTATCAGTCTCAGTTTACTAAAAGCCATACCTCAACAAGTAGTACACAAGGAATCAAGGGTACCACATTAAATTCATACACTTGACTATCAGTCTCAGTTTACTAAAAGCCATACCTCAACAAGTAATACACAAGGAATCAAGGGTAACACATTAAATTCATACACTTGACTATCAGTCTCAGTTTACTAAAAGCCATACCTCAACAAGTAGTACACAAGGAATCAAGGGCAACACATTTAATTCATACACTTGACTATCAGTCTCAGTTTACTAAAAGCCATACCTCAACAAGTAGTACACAAGGAATCAAGGGCAACACATTAAATTCATACACTTGACTATCAGTCTCAGTTTACTAAAAGCCATACCTCAACAAGTAGTACACAAGGAATCAAGGGTACCACATTAAATTCATACATCAGTCTCAATTTACTAAAACCCATACCTCAACAAGTAGTACACAAGGAATCAAGGGTACCACATTAAATTCATACACTTGACTATCAGTCTAAGTTTACTAAAAGCCATACCTCAACAAGTAGTACACAAAGAATCAAGGGTAACACATTAAATTCATACACTTGACTATCAGTCTCAGTTTACTAAAAGCCATATCTCAACAAGTAGTACACAAGGAATCAAGGGTAACACATTAAATTCATACACTTGACTATCAGTCTCAGTTTACTAAAAGCCATACCTCAACAAGTAATACACAATGAATCAAGGGTAACACATTAAATTCATACACTTGACTATCAGTCTCAGTTTACTAAAAGCCATATCTCAACAAGTAGTACACAAGGAATCAAGGGTAACACATTAAATTCATACACTTTACTATCAGTCTCAGTTTACTAAAAGCCATACCTCAACAAGTAATACACAAGGAATCAAGGGTAACACATTAAATTCATACACTTTACTATCTGTCTCAGTTTACTAAAAGCCATATCTCAACAAGTAGTACACAAGGAATCAAGGGTACCACATTAAATTCATACACTTGACTATCAGTCTCAGTTTACTAAAAGCCATACCTCAACAAGTAATACACAATGAATCAAGGGTAACACATTAAATTCATACACTTGACTATCAGTCTCAGTTTACTAAAAGCCATATCTCAACAAGTAGTACACAAGGAATCAAGGGTAACACATTAAATTCATACACTTTACTATCAGTCTCAGTTTACTAAAAGCCATACCTCAACAAGTAATACACAAGGAATCAAGGGTAACACATTAAATTCATACACTTTACTATCTGTCTCAGTTTACTAAAAGCCATATCTCAACAAGTAGTACACAAGGAATCAAGGGTAACACATTAAATTCATACACTTGACTATCAGTCTCAGTTTACTAAAAGCCATATCTCAACAAGTAGTACACAAGGAATCAAGGGTACCACATTAAATTCATACACTTGACTATCAGTCTCAGTTTACTAAAAGCCATACCTCAACAAGTAGTACACAAGGAATCAAGGGCAACACATTAAATTCATACACTTGACTATCAGTCTCAGTTTACTAAAAGCCATATCTCAACAAGTAGTACACAAGGAATCAAGGGCAACACATTAAATTCATACACTTGACTATCAGTCTCAGTTTACTAAAAGCCATATCTCAACAAGTAGTACACCAGGAATCAAGGGTACCACATTAAATTCATACACTTGACTATCAGTCTCAGTTTACTAAAAGCCATACCTCAACAATTAGTACACAAGGAATCAAGGGCAACACATTAAATTCATACACTTGACTATCAGTCTCAGTTTACTAAAAGCCATACCTCAACAAGTAGTACACCAGGAATCAAGGGTACCACATTAAATTCATACACTTGACTATCAGTCTCAGTTTACTAAAAGCCATATCTCAAAAAGTAGTACACAAGGAATCAAGGGTAACACATTAAATTCATACACTTGACTATCAGTCTCAGTTTACTAAAAGCCATATCTCAACAAGTAGTACACAAGGAATCAAGGGCAACACATTAAATTCATACAATTGACTATCAGTCTCAGTTTACTAAAAGCCATATCTCAACAAGTAGTACACAAGGAATCAAGGGTACCACATTAAATTCATACACTTGACTATCAGTCTCAGTTTACTAAAAGCCATATCTCAACAAGTAGTACACAAGGAATCAAGGGTAACACATTAAATTCATACACTTTACTATCAGTCTCAGTTTACTAAAAGCCATACCTCAACAAGTAGTACATAAGGAATCAAGGGTACCACATTAAATTCATACACTTTACTATCTGTCTCAGTTTACTAAAAGCCATATCTCAACAAGTAGTACACAAGGAATCAAGGGTACCACATTAAATTCATACACTTGACTATCAGTCTCAGTTTACTAAAAGCCATATCTCAACAAGTAGTACACCAGGAATCAAGGGTAACACATTAAATTCATACACTTGACTATCAGTCTCAGTTTACTAAAAGCCATATCTCAACAAGTAATACACAAGGAATCAAGGGTACCACATTAAATTCATACACTTTACTATCAGTCTCAGTTTACTAAAAGCCATATCTCAACAAGTAGTACACAAGGAATCAAGGGTACCACATTAAATTCATACACTTTACTATCAGTCTCAGTTTACTAAAAGCCATACCTCAACAAGTAGTACACAAGGAATCAAGGGTACCACATTAAATTCATACACTTTACTATCAGTCTCAGTTTACTAAAAGCCATATCTCAACAAGTAGTACACAAGGAATCAAGGGTACCACATTAAATTCATACACTTTACTATCAGTCTCAGTTTACTAAAAGCCATACCTCAACAAGTAGTACACCAGGAATCAAGGGTACCACATTAAATTCATACACTTGACTATCAGTCTCAGTTTACTAAAAGCCATATCTCAACAAATAGTACACAAGGAATCAAGGGTACCACATTAAATTCATACACTTTACTATCAGTCTCAGTTTACTAAAAGCCATATCTCAACAAGTAGTACATAAGGAATCAAGGGCAACACATTAAATTCATACACTTGACTATCAGTCTCAGTTTACTAAAAGCCATATCTCAACAAGTAGTACACAAGGAATCAAGGGTACCACATTAAATTCATACACTTTACTATCAGTCTCAGTTTACTAAAAGCCATATCTCAACAAGTAGTACACAAGGAATCAAGGGCAACACATTAAATTCATACACTTGACTATCAGTCTCAGTTTACTAAAAGCCATATCTCAACAAGTAGTACACAAGGAATCAAGGGTACCACATTAAATTCATACACTTGACTATCAGTCTCAGTTTACTAAAAGCCATATCTCAACAAGTAGTACACAAGGAATCAAGGGTAACACATTAAATTCATACACTTTACTATCAGTCTCAGTTTACTAAAAGCCATACCTCAACAAGTAGTACATAAGGAATCAAGGGTAACACATTAAATTCATACACTTTACTATCAGTCTCAGTTTACTAAAAGCCATACCTCAACAAGTAGTACACCAGGAATCAAGGGTACCACATTAAATTCATACACTTTACTATCAGTCTCAGTTTACTAAAAGCCATATCTCAACAAGTAGTACACAAGGAATCAAGGGCAACACATTAAATTCATACACTTGACTATCAGTCTCAGTTTACTAAAAGCCATATCTCAACAAGTAGTACACAAGGAATCAAGGGTAACACATTAAATTCATACACTTGACTATCAGTCTCAGTTTACTAAAACCCATACCTCAACAAGTAGTACACAAGGAATCAAGGGCAACACATTAAATTCATACACTTTACTATAAGTCTCAGTTTACTAAAAGCCATATCTCAACAAGTAGTACAAAAGGAATCAAGGGTACCACATTAAATTCATACACTTGACTATCAGTCTCAGTTTACTAAAAGCCATATCACAACAAGTAGTACACAAGGAATCAAGGGTAACACATTAAATTCATACACTTGACTATCAGTCTCAGTTTACTAAAACCCATATCTCAACAAGTAGTACACAAGGAATCAAGGGCAACACATTAAATTCATACACTTTACTATCAGTCTCAGTTTACTAAAAGCCATACCTCAACAAGTAGTACACTAGGAATCAAGGGTACCACATTAAATTCATACACTTGACTATCAGTCTCAGTTTACTAAAAGCCATATCTCAACAAGTAGTACACCAGGAATCAAGGGTACCACATTCAATTCATACACTTGACTATCAGTCTCAGTTTACTAAAAGCCATATCTCAACAAGTAGTACACAAGGAATCAAGGGCAACACATTAAATTCATACACTTTACTATCAGTCTCAGTTTACTAAAAGCCATACCTCAACAAGTAGTACACTAGGAATCAAGGGTACCACATTAAATTCATACACTTGACTATCAGTCTCAGTTTACTAAAAGCCATATCTCAACAAGTAGTACACCAGGAATCAAGGGTACCACATTCAATTCATACACTTGACTATCAGTCTCAGTTTACTAAAAGCCATATCTCAACAAGTAGTACACAAGGAATCAAGGGTAACACATTAAATTCATACACTTGACTATCAGTCTCAGTTTACTAAAAGCCATATCTCAACAAGTAGTACACAAGGAATCAAGGGCAACACATTAAATTCATACACTTGACTATCAGTCTCAGTTTACTAAAAGCCATACCTCAACAAGTAGTACACAAAGAATCAAGGGTACCACATTAAATTCATACACTTGACTATCAGTCTCAGTTTACTAAAAGCCATATCTCAACAAGTATTACACAAGGAATCAAGGGTACCACATTAAATTCATACACTTGACTATCAGTCTCAGTTTACTAAAAGCCATACCTCAACAAGTAGTACACAAAGAATCAAGGGTACCACATTAAATTCATACACTTGACTATCAGTCCTCAGTTTACTAAAAGCCATACCTCAACAAGTAGTACACAAGGAATCAAGGGTACCACATTAAATTCATACACCTGACTATCAGTCTCAGTTTACTAAAAGCCATATCTCAACAAGTAGTACACAAGGAATCAAGGGTACCACATTAAATTCATACACTTGACTATCAGTCTCAGTTTACTAAAACCCATACCTCAGCAAGTAGTACACAAAGAATCAAGGGCAACACATTAAATTCATACACTTTACTATCAGTCTCAGTTTACTAAAACCCATACCTCAACAAGTAATACACAAGGAATCAAGGGTACCACATTAAATTCATACAGTTGACTATCATTCTCAGTTTACTAAAAGCCATACCTCAACAAGTAGTACACAAGGAATCAAGGGTACCACATTAAATTCATACATCAGTCTCAGTTTACTAAAACCCATACCTCAACAAGTAGTACACAAGGAATCAAGGGTACCACATTAAATTCATACACTTGACTATCAGTCTCAGTTTACTAAAAGCCATATCTCAACAAGTAGTACACAAGGAATCAAGGGCAACACATTAAATTCATACACTTTACTATCAGTCTCAGTTTACTAAAAGCCATACCTCAACAAGTAGTACACTAGGAATCAAGGGTACCACATTCAATTCATACACTTGACTATCAGTCTCAGTTTACTAAAAGCCATATCTCAACAAGTAGTACACAAGGAATCAAGGGTAACACATTAAATTCATACACTTGACTATCAGTCTCAGTTTACTAAAAGCCATATCTCAACAAGTAGTACACAAGGAATCAAGGGCAACACATTAAATTCATACACTTGACTATCAGTCTCAGTTTACTAAAAGCCATACCTCAACAAGTAGTACACAAAGAATCAAGGGTACCACATTAAATTCATACACTTGACTATCAGTCTCAGTTTACTAAAAGCCATATCTCAACAAGTATTACACAAGGAATCAAGGGTACCACATTAAATTCATACACTTGACTATCAGTCTCAGTTTACTAAAAGCCATACCTCAACAAGTAGTACACAAAGAATCAAGGGTACCACATTAAATTCATACACTTGACTATCAGTCTCAGTTTACTAAAAGCCATACCTCAACAAGTAGTACACAAGGAATCAAGGGTACCACATTAAATTCATACACCTGACTATCAGTCTCAGTTTACTAAAAGCCATATCTCAACAAGTAGTACACAAGGAATCAAGGGTACCACATTAAATTCATACACTTGACTATCAGTCTCAGTTTACTAAAACCCATACCTCAGCAAGTAGTACACAAAGAATCAAGGGCAACACATTAAATTCATACACTTTACTATCAGTCTCAGTTTACTAAAACCCATACCTCAACAAGTAATACACAAGGAATCAAGGGTACCACATTAAATTCATACAGTTGACTATCATTCTCAGTTTACTAAAAGCCATACCTCAACAAGTAGTACACAAGGAATCAAGGGTACCACATTAAATTCATACATCAGTCTCAGTTTACTAAAACCCATACCTCAACAAGTAGTACACAAGGAATCAAGGGTACCACATTAAATTCATACACTTGACTATCAGTCTCAGTTTACTAAAAGCCATATCTCAACAAGTAATACACAAGGAATCAAGAGTAACACATTAAATTCATACACTTGACTATAAGTCTCAGTTTACTAAAAGCCATACCTCAACAAGTAGTACACCAGGAATCAAGGGTACCACATTAAATTTATACACTTTACTATCAGTCTCAGTTTACTTAAACCCATACCTCAACAAGTAGTACACAAGGAATCAAGGGTAACACATTAAATTTATACACTTTACTATCAGTCTCAGTTTACTAAAAGCCATATCTCAACAAGTAGTACACAAGGAATCAAGAGTAACACATTAAATTCATACACTTTACTATCAGTATCAGTTTACTAAAAGCCATATCTCAACAAGTAGTACATAAGGAATCAAGGGTAACACATTAAATTCATACACTTTAGTATCAGTCTCAGTTTACTAAAAGCCATATCTCAACAAGTAGTACACAAGGAATCAAGAGTAACACATTAAATTCATACACTTTACTATCAGTATCAGTTTACTAAAACCCATACCTCAACAAGTAGTACACAAGGAATCAAGAGTAACACATTAAATTCATACACTTTACTATCAGTATCAGTTTACTAAAAGCCATACCTCAACAAGTAGTACACCAGGAATCAAGGGCAACACATTAAATTCATACACTTTACTATCAGTCTCAGTTTACTAAAAGCCATATCTCAACAAGTAGTACACAAGGAATCAAGGGTACCACATTAAATTCATACACTTGACTATCAGTCTCAGTTTACTAAAAGCCATACCTCAACAATTAGTACACAAGGAATCAAGGGTAACACATTAAATTCATACACTTGACTATCAGTCTCAGTTTACTAAAAGCCATACCTCAACAAGTAGTACACAAGGAATCAAGGGTACCACATTAAATTCATACACTTGACTATCAGTCTCAGTTTACTAAAAGCCATATCTCAACAAGTAGTACACAAGGAATCAAGGGTACCACATTAAATTCATACACTTTACTATCAGTCTCAGTTTACTAAAAGCCATATCTCAACAAGTAGTACACAAGGAATCAAGGGTACTACAATAAATTCATACACTTGACTATCAGTCTCAGTTTACTAAAAGCCATACCTCAACAAGTAATACACAAGGAATCAAGGGCAACACATTAAATTCATACACTTTACTATCAGTCTCAGTTTACTAAAAGCCATATCTCAACAAGTAGTACACCAGGAATCAAGGGCAACACATTAAATTCATACACTTGACTATCAGTCTCAGTTTACTAAAAGCCATACCTCAACAAGTAATACACAAGGAATCAAGGGTACCACATTAAATTCATACACTTGACTATAAGTCTCAGTTTACTAAAAGCCATACCTCAACAAGTAGTACACAAGGAATCAAGGGTACCACATTAAATTCATACACTTGACTATCAGTCTCAGTTTACTAAAAGCCATACCTCAACAAGTAATACACAAGGAATCAAGAGTAACACATTAAATTCATACACTTGACTATCAGTCTCAGTTTACTAAAAGCCATATCTCAACAAGTAGTACACAAGGAATCAAGGGCAACACATTAAATTCATACACTTGACTATCAGTCTCAGTTTACTAAAAGCCATACCTCAACAAGTAATACACAAGGAATCAAGAGTAACACATTAAATTCATACACTTGACTATAAGTCTCAGTTTACTAAAACCCATACCTCAACAAGTAGTACACAAGGAATCAAGGGCAACACATTAAATTCATACACTTGCCTATCAGTCTCAGTTTACTAAAAGCCATATCTCAACAAGTGGTACACAAGGAATCAAGGGTACAACATTAAATTCATACACTTGACTATCAGTCTCAGTTTACTAAAAGACATACCTCAACAAGTAATACACAAGGAATCAAGAGTAACACATTAAATTCATACACTTGACTATAAGTCTCAGTTTACTAAAACCCATATCTCAACAAGTAGTACACAAGGAATCAAGGGCAACACATTAAATTCATACACTTGACTATCAGTCTCAGTTTACTAAAAGCCATATCTCAACAAGTAGTACACAAGGAATCAAGGGCAACACATTAAATTCATACACTTGACTATCAGTCTCAGTTTACTAAAAGCCATACCTCAACAAGTAATACACAATGAATCAAGGGTAACACATTAAATTCATACACTTGACTATAAGTCTCAGTTTACTAAAAGCCATATCTCAACAAGTAGTACACAAGGAATCAAGGGTAACACATTAAATTCATACACTTTACTATCAGTCTCAGTTTACTAAAAGCCATACCTCAACAAGTAATACACAAGGAATCAAGGGTAACACATTAAATTCATACACTTTACTATCTGTCTCAGTTTACTAAAAGCCATATCTCAACAAGTAGTACACAAGGAATCAAGGGTACCACATTAAATTCATACACTTGACTATCAGTCTCAGTTTACTAAAAGCCATATCTCAACAAGTAGTACACCAGGAATCAAGGGTACCACATTAAATTCATACACTTGACTATCAGTCTCAGTTTACTAAAAGCCATATCTCAACAAGTAGTACACAAGGAATCAAGGGTACCACATTAAATTCATACACTTGACTATCAGTCTCAGTTTACTAAAAGCCATACCTCAACAAGTAATACACAAGGAATCAAGGGCAACACATTAAATTCATACACTTTACTATCAGTCTCAGTTTACTAAAAGCCATATCTCAACAAGTAATACACCAGGAATCAAGGGCAACACATTAAATTCATACACTTGACTATCAGTCTCAGTTTACTAAAAGCCATACCTCAACAAGTAATACACAAGGAATCAAGGGTACCACATTAAATTCATACACTTGACTATCAGTCTCAGTTTACTAAAAGCCATATCTCAACAAGTAATACACAAGGAATCAAGGGTACCACATTAAATTCATACACTTGACTATAAGTCTCAGTTTACTAAAAGCCATACCTCAACAAGTAGTACACAAGGAATCAAGGGTACCACATTAAATTCATACACTTGACTATCAGTCTCAGTTTACTAAAAGCCATACCTCAACAAGTAATACACAAGGAATCAAGAGTAACACATTAAATTCATACACTTGACTATCAGTCTCAGTTTACTAAAAGCCATATCTCAACAAGTAGTACACAAGGAATCAAGGGCAACACATTAAATTCATACACTTGACTATCAGTCTCAGTTTACTAAAAGCCATACCTCAACAAGTAATACACAAGGAATCAAGGGTAACACATTAAATTCATACACTTGACTATAAGTCTCAGTTTACTAAAACCCATACCTCACCAAGTAGTACACAAGGAATCAAGGGCAACACATTAAATTCATACACTTGACTATCAGTCTCAGTTTACTAAAAGCCATATCTCAACAAGTGGTACACAAGGAATCAAGGGTACCACATTAAATTCATACACTTGACTATCAGTCTCAGTTTACTAAAAGACATACCTCAACAAGTAATACACAAGGAATCAAGAGTAACACATTAAATTCATACACTTGACTATAAGTCTCAGTTTACTAAAACCCATACCTCAACAAGTAGTACACAAGGAACAAGGGCAACACATTAAATTCATACACTTGACTATTAGTCTCAGTTTACTAAAAGCCATATCTCAACAAGTAGTACACAAGGAATCAAGGGTAACACATTAAATTCATACACTTGACTATCAGTCTCAGTTTACTAAAAGCCATACCTCAACAAGTAATACACAATGAATCAAGGGTAACACATTAAATTCATACACTTGACTATCAGTCTCAGTTTACTAAAAGCCATATCTCAACAAGTAGTACACAAGGAATCAAGGGTAACACATTAAATTCATACACTTTACTATCAGTCTCAGTTTACTAAAAGCCATACCTCAACAAGTAATACACAAGGAATCAAGGGTAACACATTAAATTCATACACTTTACTATCTGTCTCAGTTTACTAAAAGCCATATCTCAACAAGTAGTACACAAGGAATCAAGGGTACCACATTAAATTCATACACTTGACTATCAGTCTCAGTTTACTAAAAGCCATATCTCAACAAGTAGTACACCAGGAATCAAGGGTACCACATTAAATTCATACACTTGACTATCAGTCTCAGTTTACTAAAAGCCATATCTCAACAAGTAGTACACAAGGAATCAAGGGCAACACATTAAATTCATACACTTGACTATCAGTCTCAGTTTACTAAAAGCCATACCTCAACAAGTAATACACAAGGAATCAAGAGTAACACATTAAATTCATACACTTGACTATAAGTCTCAGTTTACTAAAAGCCATATCTCAACAAGTAGTACACAAGGAATCAAGGGTACTACATTAAATTCATACACTTGACTATCAGTCTCAGTTTACTAAAAGCCATACCTCAACAAGTAATACACAAGGAATCAAGGGCAACACATTAAATTCATACACTTGACTATCAGTCTCAGTTTACTAAAAGCCATATCTCAACAAGTAGTACACCAGGAATCAAGGGCAACACATTAAATTCATACACTTGACTATCAGTCTCAGTTTACTAAAAGCCATACCTCAACAAGTAATACACAAGGAATCAAGGGTACCACATTAAATTCATACACTTGACTATCAGTCTCAGTTTACTAAAAGCCATATCTCAACAAGTAATACACAAGGAATCAAGGGTACCACATTAAATTCATACACTTGACTATAAGTCTCAGTTTACTAAAAGCCATACCTCAACAAGTAGTACACAAGGAATCAAGGGTACCACATTAAATTCATACACTTGACTATCAGTCTCA
This sequence comes from Mya arenaria, assembly GCF_026914265.1. Classification (NCBI taxonomy): domain Eukaryota; kingdom Metazoa; phylum Mollusca; class Bivalvia; order Myida; family Myidae; genus Mya; species Mya arenaria. The sequence continues at coordinate 11,749,092 of NC_069137.1, forward strand.
GTTTACTAAAAGCCATATCTCAACAAGTATTACACAAGGAATCAAGAGTAACACATTAAATTCATACACTTGACTATCAGTCTCAGTTTACTAAAAGCCATATCTCAACAAGTAGTACACAAGGAATCAAGGGCAACACATTAAATTCATACACTTGACTATCAGTCTCAATTTACTAAAAGCCATACCTCAACAAGTAATACACAAGGAATCAAGAGTAACACATTAAATTCATACACTTGACTATAAGTCTCAGTTTACTAAAACCCATACCTCAACAAGTAGTACACAAGGAATCAAGGGCAACACATTAAATTCATACACTTGACTATCAGTCTCAGTTTACTAAAAGCCATATCTCAACAAGTGGTACACAAGGAATCAAGGGTACCACATTAAATTCATACACTTGACTATCAGTCTCAGTTTACTAAAAGACATACCTCAACAAGTAATACACAAGGAATCAAGAGTAACACATTAAATTCATACACTTGACTATAAGTCTCAGTTTACTAAAACCCATACCTCAACAAGTAGTACACAAGGAATCAAGGGCAACACATTAAATTCATACACTTGACTATCAGTCTCAGTTTACTAAAAGCCATATCTCAACAAGTAGTACACAAGGAATCAAGGGTAACACATTAAATTCATACACTTGACTATCAGTCTCAGATTACTAAAAGCCATACCTCAACAAGTAATACACAATGAATCAAGGGTAACACATTAAATTCATACACTTGACTATCAGTCTCAGTTTACTAAAAGCCATATCTCAACAAGTAGTACACAAGGAATCAAGGGTAACACATTAAATTCATACACTTTACTATCAGTCTCAGTTTACTAAAAGCCATACCTCAACAAGTAATACACAAGGAATCAAGAGTAACACATTAAATTCATACACTTTACTATCTGTCCCAGTTTACTAAAAGCCATATCTCAACAAGTAGTACACAAGGAATCAAGGGTACCACATTAAATTCATACACTTGACTATCAGTCTCAGTTTACTAAAAGCCATATCTCAACAAGTAGTACACAAGGAATCAAGGGCAACACATTAAATTCATACACTTGACTATCAGTCTCAGTTTACTAAAACCCATACCTCAACAAGTAGTACACAAGGAATCAAGGGTAACACATTAAATTCATACACTTTACTATCAGTCTCAGTTTACTAAAAGCCATATCTCAACAAGTAGTACACAAGGAATCAAGGGTACCACATTAAATTCATACACTTTACTATCTGTCTCAGTTTACTAAAAGCCATATCTCAACAAGTAGTACACAAGGAATCAAGGGCAACACATTAAATTCATACACTTTACTATCAGTCTCAGTTTACTAAAAGCCATATCTCAACAAGTAGTACACAAGGAATCAAGGGTAACACATTAAATTCATACACTTTACTATCTGTCTCAGTTTACTAAAAGCCATATCTCAACAAGTAGTACACAAGGAATCAAGGGCAACACATTAAATTCATACACTTTACTATCAGTCTCAGTTTACTAAAAGCCATATCTCAACAAGTAGTACACAAGGAATCAAGGGTACCACATTAAATTCATACACTTGACTATCAGTCTCAGTTTACTAAAAGCCATATCTCAACAAGTAGTACACCAGGAATCAAGGGTACCACATTAAATTCATACACTTGACTATCAGTCTCAGTTGACTAAAAGCCATATCTCAACAAGTAGTACACAAGGAATCAAGGGCAACACATTAAATTCATACACTTGACTATCAGTCTCAGTTTACTAAAAGCCATACCTCAACAAGTAGTACACAAAGAATCAAGGGTACCACATTAAATTCATACACTTGACTATCAGTCTCAGTTTACTAAAAGCCATACCTCAACAAGTAGTACACAAGGAATCAAGGGTACCACATTAAATTCATACACTTGACTATCAGTCTCAGTTTACTAAAAGCCATACCTCAACAAGTAGTACACAAGGAATCAAGGGCAACACATTAAATTCATACACTTGACTATCAGTCTCAGTTTACTAAAAGCCATATCTCAACAAGTAGTACACAAGGAATCAAGGGTACCACATTAAATTCATACACTTGACTATCAGTCTCAGTTTACTAAAAGCCATACCTCAACAAGTAATACACAAGGAATCAAGGGCAACACATTAAATTCATACACTTGACTTTCAGTCTCAGTTTACTAAAACCCATACCTCAACAAGTAGTACACAAGGAATCAAGGGCACCACATTAAATTCATACACTTTACTATCAGTCTCAGTTTACTAAAACCCATACCTCAGCAAGTAGTAACAAAGAATCAAGGGCAACACATTAAATTCATACACTTTACTATCAGTCTCAGTTTACTAAAAGTCATACCTCAACAAGTAATACACAAGGAATCAAGGGCAACACATTAAATTCATACACTTTACTATCAGTCTCAGTTTACTAAAAGCCATATCTCAACAAGTAGTACACCAGGAATCAAGGGCAACACATTAAATTCATACACTTGACTATCAGTCTCAGTTTACTAAAAGCCATACCTCAACAAGTAATACACAAGGAATCAAGGGTACCACATTAAATTCATACACTTGACTATCAGTCTCAGTTTACTAAAAGCCATATCTCAACAAGTAATACACAAGGAATCAAGGGTATCACATTAAATTCATACACTTGACTATAAGTCTCAGTTTACTAAAAGCCATACCTCAACAAGTAGTACACAAGGAATCAAGGGTACCACATTAAATTCATACACTTGACTATCAGTCTCAGTTTACTTAAAGCCATACCTCAACAAGTAATACACAAGGAATCAAGAGTAACACATTAAATTCATACACTTGACTATCAGTCTCAGTTTACTAAAAGCCATATCTCAACAAGTAGTACACAAGGAATCAAGGGCAACACATTAAATTCATACACTTGACTATCAGTCTCAGTTTACTAAAAGCCATACCTCAACAAGTAATACACAAGGAATCAAGAGTAACACATTAAATTCATACACTTGACTATAAGTCTCAGTTTACTAAAACCCATACCTCAACAAGTAGTACACAAGGAATCAAGGGCAACACATTAAATTCATACACTTGACTATCAGTCTCAGTTTACTAAAAGCCATATCTCAACAAGTGGTACACAAGGAATCAAGGGTACCACATTAAATTCATACACTTGACTATCAGTCTCAGTTTACTAAAAGACATACCTCAACAAGTAATACACAAGGAATCAAGAGTAACACATTAAATTCATACACTTGACTATAAGTCTCAGTTTACTAAAACCCATACCTCAACAAGTAGTACACAAGGAATCAAGGGCAACACATTAAATTCATACACTTGACTATCAGTCTCAGTTTACTAAAAGCCATATCTCAACAAGTAGTACACAAGGAATCAAGGGTAACACATTAAATTCATACACTTGACTATCAGTCTCAGTTTACTAAAAGCCATACCTCAACAAGTAGTACACAAGGAATCAAGGGTAACACATTAAATTCATACACTTGACTATCAGTCTCAGTTTACTAAAAGCCATATCTCAACAAGTAGTACACAAGGAATCAAGGGTAACACATTAAACTCATAAACTTTACTATCAGTCTCAGTTTACTAAAAGCCATACCTCAACAAGTAATACACAAGGAATCAAGGGTAACACATTAAATTCATACACTTTACTATCTGTCTCAGTTTACTAAAAGCCATATCTCAACAAGTAGTACACAAGGAATCAAGGGTACCACATTAAATTCATACACTTGACTATCAGTCTCAGTTTACTAAAAGCCATATCTCAACAAGTAGTACACCAGGAATCAAGGGTACCACATTAAATTCATACACTTGACTATCAGTCTCAGTTTACTAAAAGCCATATCTCAACAAGTAGTACACAAGGAATCAAGGGTACTACATTAAATTCATACACTTGACTATAAGTCTCAGTTTACTAAAACCCATACCTCAACAAGTAATACACAAGGAATCAAGGGCAACACATTAAATTCATACACTCTACTATCAGTCTCAGTTTACTAAAAGCCATATCTCAACAAGTAGTACACCAGGAATCAAGGGCAACACATTAAATTCATACACTTGACTATCAGTCTCAGTTTACTAAAAGCCATACCTCAACAAGTAATACACAAGGAATCAAGGGTACCACATTAAATTCATACACTTGACTATAAGTCTCAGTTTACTAAAAGCCATACCTCAACAAGTAGTACACAAGGAATCAAGGGTACCACATTAAATTCATACACTTGACTATCAGTCTCAGTTTACTAAAAGCCATACCTCAACAAGTAATACACAAGGAATCAAGAGTAACACATTAAATTCATACACTTGACTATCAGTCTCAGTTTACTAAAAGCCATATCTCAACAAGTAGTACACAAGGAATCAAGGGCAACACATTAAATTCATACACTTGACTATCAGTCTCAGTTTACTAAAAGCCATACCTCAACAAGTAATACACAAGGAATCAAGAGTAACACATTAAATTCATACACTTGACTATAAGTCTCAGTTTACTAAAACCCATACCTCAACAAGTAGTACACAAGGAATCAAGGGCAACACATTAAATTCATACACTTGACTATCAGTCTCAGTTTACTAAAAGCCATATCTCAACAAGTGGTACACAAGGAATCAAGGGTACCACATTAAATTCATACACTTGACTATCAGTCTCAGTTTACTAAAAGACATACCTCAACAAGTAATACACAAGGAATCAAGAGTAACACATTAAATTCATACACTTGACTATAAGTCTCAGTTTACTAAAACCCATACCTCAACAAGTAGTACACAAGGAATCAAGGGCAACACATTAAATTCATACACTTGACTATCAGTCTCAGTTTACTAAAAGCCATACCTCAACAAGTAATACACAATGAATCAAGGGTAACACATTAAATTCATACACTTGACTATCAGTCTCAGTTTACTAAAAGCCATATCTCAACAAGTGGTACACAAGGAATCAAGGGTAACACATTAAATTCATACACTTTACTATCAGTCTCAGTTTACTAAAAGCCATACCTCAACAAGTAATACACAAGGAATCAAGGGTAACACATTAAATTCATACACTTTACTATCTGTCTCAGTTTACTAAAAGCCATATCTCAACAAGTAGTACACAAGGAATCAAGGGTACCACATTAAATTCATACACTTGACTATCAGTCTCAGTTTACTAAAAGCCATATCTCAACAAGTAGTACACAAGGAATCAAGGGCAACACATTAAATTCATACACTTGACTATCAGTCTCAGTTTACTAAAACCCATACCTCAACAAGTAGTACACAAGGAATCAAGGGCAACACATTAAATTCATACACTTTACTATCAGTCTCAGTTTACTAAAAGCCATATCTCAACAAGTAGTACACAAGGAATCAAGGGTACCACATTAAATTCATACACTTGACTATCAGTCTCAGTTTACTAAAAGCCATATCTCAACAAGTAGTACACAAGGAATCAAGGGTACCACATTAAATTCATACACTTGACTATCAGTCTCAGTTTACTAAAAGCCATATCTCAACAAGTAGTACACAAGGAATCAAGGGCAACACATTAAATTCATACACTTGACTATCAGTCTCAGTTTACTAAAAGCCATACCTCAACAAGTAGTACACAAAGAATCAAGGGTACCACATTAAATTCATACACTTGACTATCAGTCTCAGTTTACTAAAAGCCATACCTCAACAAGTAGTACACAAGGAATCAAGGGTACCACATTAAATTCATACACTTGACTATCAGTCTCAGTTTACTAAAAGCCATACCTCAACAAGTAGTACACAAGGAATCAAGGGCAACACATTAAATTCATACACTTGACTATCAGTCTCAGTTTACTAAAAGCCATATCTCAACAAGTAGTACACAAGGAATCAAGGGTACCACATTAAATTCATACACTTGACTATCAGTCTCAGTTTACTAAAAGCCATACCTCAACAAGTAATACACAAGGAATCAAGGGCAACACATTAAATTCATACACTTGACTATCAGTCTCAGTTTACTAAAACCCATACCTCAACAAGTAATACACAAGGAATCAAGGGTACCACATTAAATTCATACACTTAAAACCCAAACCTCAGCAAGTAGTAACAAAGAATCAAGGGCAACACATTAAATTCATACACTTTACTATCAGTCTCAGTTTACTAAAACCCATACCTCAACAAGTAATACACAAGGAATCAAGGGTACCACATTAAATTCATACACTTGACTATCATTCTCAGTTTACTAAAAGCCATACCTCAACAAGTAGTACACAAGGAATCAAGGGTACCACATTAAATTCATCCATCAGTCTCAGTTTACTAAAACCCATACCTCAACAAGTAGTACACAAGGAATCAAGGGTACCACATTAAATTCATACACTTGACTATCAGTCTCAGTTTACTAAAAGCCATATCTCAACAAGTAATACACAAGGAATCAAGAGTAACACATTAAATTCATACACTTTACTATCAGTCTCAGTTTACTAAAACCCATACCTCAACAAGTAGTACACCAGGAATCAAGGGCAACACATTAAATTTATACACTTTACTATCAGTCTCAGTTTACTAAAAGCCATATCTCAACAAGTAGTACACAAGGAATCAAGGGTACCACATTAAATTCATACACTTGACTATCAGTCTCAGTTTACTAAAAGCCATATCTCAACAAGTAGTACACAAGGAATCAAGGGTAACACATTAAATTTATACACTTTACTATCAGTCTCAGTTTACTAAAAGCCATATCTCAACAAGTAGTACACAAGGAATCAAGGGTACCACATTAAATTCATACACTTGACTATCAGTCTCAGTTTACTAAAAGCCATATCTCAACAAGTAGTACACCAGGAATCAAGAGTAACACATTAAATTCATACACTTTACTATCAGTCTCAGTTTACTAAAAGCCATACCTCAACAAGTAGTACACAAGGAATCAAGGGTAACACATTAAATTCATACACTTTACTATCAGTATCAGTTTACTAAAAGCCATATCTCAACAAGTAGTACACAAGGAATCAAGAGTAACACATTAAATTCATACACTTTACTATCAGTATCAGTTTACTAAAACCCATACCTCAACAAGTAGTACACAAGGAATCAAGAGTAACACATTAAATTCATACACTTTACTATCAGTATCAGTTTACTAAAAGCCATACCTCAACAAGTAGTACACCAGGAATCAAGGGCAACACATTAAATTCATACACTTTACTATCAGTCTCAATTTACTAAAAGCCATACCTCAACAAGTAATACACAAGGAATCAAGGGTACCACATTAAATTCATACACTTGACTATCAGTCTCAGTTTACTAAAAGCCATATCTCAACAAGTAATACACAAGGAATCAAGGGTACCACATTAAATTCATACACTTGACTATAAGTCTCAGTTTACTAAAAGCCATACCTCAACAAGTAGTACACAAGGAATCAAGGGCAACACATTAAATTCATACAATTTACTATCAGTCTCAGTTTACTAAAAGCCATATCTCAACAAGTAATACACCAGGAATCAAGGGCAACACATTAAATTCATACACTTTACTATCAGTCTCAGTTTACTAAAACCCATACCTCAACAAGTAATACACAAGGAATCAAGGGTAACACATTAAATTTATACACTTTACTATCAGTCTCAGTTTACTAAAAGCCATATCTCAACAAGTAGTACACAAGGAATCAAGGGTACCACATTAAATTCATACACTTGACTATCAGTCTCAGTTTACTAAAAGCCATATCTCAACAAGTAGTACACCAGGAATCAAGAGTAACACATTAAATTCATACACTTTACTATCAGTCTCAGTTTACTAAAAGCCATACCTCAACAAGTAGTACACAAGGAATCAAGGGTAACACATTAAATTCATACACTTTACTATCAGTATCAGTTTACTAAAAGCCATATCTCAATAAGTAGTACACAAGGAATCAAGAGTAACACATTAAATTCATACACTTTACTATCAGTATCAGTTTACTAAAACCCATACCTCAACAAGTAGTACACAAGGAATCAAGAGTAACACATTAAATTCATACACTTTACTATCAGTATCAGTTTACTAAAAGCCATACCTCAACAAGTAGTACACCAGGAATCAAGGGCAACACATTAAATTCATACACTTTACTATCAGTCTCAGTTTACTAAAAGCCATATCTCAACAAGTAGTACACAAGGAATCAAGAGTAACACATTAAATTCATACACTTTACTATCAGTATCAGTTTACTAAAAGCCATATCTCAACAAGTAGTACACAAGGAATCAAGGGTAACACATTAAATTCATACACTTGACTATCAGTCTCAGTTTACTAAAACCCATACCTCAACAATTAGTACACAAGGAATCAAGGGTAACACATTAAATTCATACACTTGACTATCAGTCTCAGTTTACTAAAAGCCATACCTCAACAATTAGTACACAAGGAATCAAGAGTAACACATTAAATTCATACACTTGACTATCAGTATCAGTTTACTAAAAGCCATATCTCAACAAGTAGTACACAAGGAATCAAGGGTACCACATTAAATTCATACACTTTACTATCAGTCTCAGTTTACTAAAAGCCATACCTCAACAAGTAGTACACAAGGAATCAAGAGTAACACATTAAATTCATACACTTTACTATCAGTATCAGTTTACTAAAAGCCATACCTCAACAAGTAGTACACCAGGAATCAAGGGCAACACATTAAATTCATACACTTTACTATCAGTCTCAGTTTACTAAAAGCCATATCTCAACAAGTAGTACACAAGGAATCAAGAGTAACACATTAAATTCATACACTTTACTATCAGTCTCAGTTTACTAAAAGCCATATCTCAACAAGTAGTACACAAGGAATCAAGGGTAACACATTAAATTCATACACTTGACTATCAGTCTCAGTTTACTAAAACCCATACCTCAACAATTAGTACACAAGGAATCAAGGGTAACACATTAAATTCATACACTTGACTATCAGTCTCAGTTTACTAAAAGCCATACCTCAACAATTAGTACACAAGGAATCAAGAGTAACACATTAAATTCATACACTTGACTATCAGTATCAGTTTACTAAAAGCCATATCTCAACAAGTAGTACACAAGGAATCAAGGGTACCACATTAAATTCATACACTTTACTATCAGTCTCAGTTTACTAAAAGCCATACCTCAACAATTAGTACACAAGGAATCAAGGGTAACACATTAAATTCATACACTTGACTATCAGTCTCAGTTTACTAAAAGCCATACCTCAACAAGTAGTACACAAGGAAACAAGGGTACCACATTAAATTCATACACTTGACTATCAGTCTCAGTTTACTAAAAGCCATATCTCAACAAGTAGTACACAAGGAATCAAGGGTACCACATTAAATTCATACACTTTACTATCAGTCTCAGTTTACTAAAAGCCATATCTCAACAAGTAGTACACAAGGAATCAAGGGTACTACATTAAATTCATACACTTGACTATCAGTCTCAGTTTACTAAAAGCCATACCTCAACAAGTAATACACAAGGAATCAAGGGCAACACATTAAATTCATACACTTTACTATCAGTCTCAGTTTACTAAAAGCCATATCTCAACAAGTAGTACACCAGGAATCAAGGGCAACACATTAAATTCATACACTTGACTATCAGTCTCAGTTTACTAAAAGCCATACCTCAACAAGTAATACACAAGGAATCAAGGGTACCACATTAAATTCATACACTTGACTATCAGTCTCAGTTGACTAAAAGCCATATCTCAACAAGTAATACACAAGGAATCAAGGGTACCACATTAAATTCATACACTTGGCTATAAGTCTCAGTTTACTAAAAGCCATACCTCAACAAGTAGTACACAAGGAATCAAGGGCAACACATTAAATTCATACACTTTACTATCAGTCTCAGTTTACTAAAAGCCATATCTCAACAAGTAATACACAAGGAATCAAGGGCAACACATTAAATTCATACACTTGACTATCAGTCTCAGTTTACTAAAAGCCATACCTCAACAAGTAGTACACAAGGAATCAAGGGTAACACATTAAATTCATACACTTTACTATCAGTCTCAGTTTACTAAAAGCCATATCTCAACAAGTAGTACACAAGGAATCAAGGGTACCACATTAAATTCATACACTTTACTATCAGTCTCAGTTTACTAAAAGCCATACCTCAACAAGTAATACACAACGAATCAAGGGCAACACATTAAATTCATACACTATACTATCTGTCTCAGTTTACTAAAAGCCATACCTCAACAAGTAATACACAAGGAATCAAGGGCAACACATTAAATTCATACACTTTACTATCTGTCTCAGTTTACTAAAAGCCATATCTCAACAAGTAGTACACAAGGAATCAAGGGTACCACATTAAATTCATACACTTGACTATCAGTCTCAGTTTACTAAAAGCCATACCTCAACAAGTAGTACACAAGGAATCAAGGGTACCACATTAAATTCATACACTGGACTATCAGTATCAGTTTACTAAAAGCCATATCTCAACAAGTAGTACACAATGAAACAAGGGCAACACATTAAATTCATACACTTGACTATCAGTCTCAGTTTACTAAAACCCATACCTCAACAAGTAGTACACAAGGAATCAAGGGTACTACATTAAATTCATACACTTGACTATAAGTCTCAGTTTACTAAAAGCCATATCTCAACAAGTAGTACACAAGGAATCAAGGGTAACACATTAAATTCATACACTTTACTATCAGTCTCAGTTTACTAAAAGCCATATCTCAACAAGTAGTACACAAGGAATCAAGGGTACCACATTAAATTCATACACTTTACTATCAGTCTCAGTTTACTAAAAGCCATACCTCAACAAGTAGTACATAAGGAATCAAGGGTAACACATTAAATTCATACACTTTACTATCAGTCTCAGTTTACTAAAAGCCATATCTCAACAAGTAGTACACAAGGAATCAAGGGTTCCACATTAAATTCATACACTTGACTATCAGTCGCAGTTTACTAAAACCCATACCTCAACAAGTAGTACACAAGGAATCAAGGGTAACACATTAAATTCATACACTTTACTATCAGTCTCAGTTTACTTAAACCCATACCTCAACAAGTAGTACACAAGGAATCAAGGGTAACACATTAAATTTATACACTTTACTATCAGTCTCAGTTTACTAAAACCCATACCTCAACAAGTAGTACACAAGGAATCAAGGGTACCACATTAAATTTATACACTTGACTATCAGTCTCAGTTTACTAAAAGCCATACCTCAACAAGTAGTACACAAGGAATCAAGGGTAACACATTAAATTCATACACTTTACTATCAGTCTCAGTTTACTAAAAGCCATACCTCAACAAGTAGTACACAAGGAATCAAGGGTAACACATTAAATTCATACACTTTACTATCAGTCTCAGTTTACTAAAACCCATACCTCAACAAGTAGTACACAAGGAATCAAGAGCACCACATTAAATTCATACACTTGACTATCAGTCTCAGTTTACTAAAACCCATACCTCAACAAGTAGTACACAAGGAATCAAGAGCACCACGTACACATTCCAACACAAGTCCATCTGTTCCTTAAACTCGCAGTTTGAGTCAAGTTTCATTACTAGTAGAATACTTGTATTTGTTCTTCAATGATATTAAAGTTATACTAGTAGAAACTGTACATGATAGATACTTTTCTAAATATGACAAAGAGACGTTCGGAGGTTAAATAGTGATACCTTTGAATCATCTTCCGTATAACAATTTTTTTCCAAAAATATTGTCTGTTACCGTTTTTAAAAGTTGTATTTTTTTCCGAAAGAGTATAACTTTACAGCTACTATATCCCCCTAGTATAAAATTGCTAAGTTATAATCAAAATATATTTACCAGTTTCAGGCAGTATGCTTTCAGAGTCATTAATGGCTTCATCTGCTACTGCATCTGTGTTAGGAACGTCACCATTGGATACATCAGCACCTTTGTTTTCAAATGAATTGCATTTGGAAAAGGATAGTACAGAAATGACAGGTTTTTTTTGGACATTATCAATTGCAAAAGAATAAGACATATTTAGTATACCACTTAAACAAAGACTGCATTTTCTGTGTATGTTTTGCTCTATTCAATTAATAATGGGCAATAATTTCAAAAAAATAAAAACAAAATTTTAAAAGTTTCTTTTAAAAACTTCTCTTCTCACCAGAATAAAAACAAGTATATTTATACACAATCTATATTGCTAATTACTGCCAGTCGGTTTGTAAAATTCTAAATCCATATCTGCAGTCTTTTTATTACCATTTATCGATGAATAATTGTTGGAATTATTGTTTAATTTTACCGTTGGTTTCCGTAACTATCTCACAAAACGTGGAAAGAGGAACGTCCTCTCCTTGGTCAACTACTTCAGCACCATGTGGAGCTGGAAAAACCTCACACTAATTAATAATAAGTCAATGATCCATGACAGCATATTTATTGGTTGTTGAGAAAATGTTTTATTAATAAGCAAATCAAATTGATGCTATGCAATTGTTGAATATAACTTATATGTAAACTGCTAAAAGAGACTATATTAACAAAATGCTTCTCATAATGATATAACTCAAATATTAGATGATATTTATTTATTGGTTTTTGAGTAATTTAATGTTCTGGAGTTGATAATTATTTTTTTTTTTACAGAAAACGCTGTGAATTAAGCTGAAAAGCATAAATAACACTTATAAATTGACAAAATCCTTCTTATTAATAAATACCTGTCTATAAACAATGGAATTTTACTATTTGTATCTGTCCAATACTTTTGTTTGGCAATGGTTGCAAAGGGCATTTGTTTAAGGATTATAAAGAAATGACAGAGTTGTTTTGAGACATTATCATTTTCAGCAGAATTGGACATTTTTAATATACTACTTAAAGCTGCACTCTCACATATTGAACGTTTTGTTAAGTTTTTAATTTTTTGTCTTGGAATGAGTCATTTTTTTGTGAAAATCCATGGAAACCAGTTATATAACTGCTGACAAAAAATAGATAGATCACAGATTTTATTTATTAAATGATGTTTTATGCATTTTTCTTAAACCGTTAGTATTGGTAGTAGACAGACAACTCAAACAAAAACAAAGTCTCTCCATCTATGGGCCCCATTGGGGGGAGACTTAATTAAACATAATGATAATTGTCTTTAAATCCTTCTCTTCTAAAACTATTAAATACAAAATGTTCATATTTCTATAGCATTTTAGATACCTTTCTGTTTGAAATGATTCCATACAATTACTGCAATCGGGATTGCAACAATCAGGATGACTGCAATCACTATAAGGACAATAGCCCACGCTGGCAATCCGTTGTCTTGCACTTCCGATTCTTTTTCTGGAAGAAACAAAACATGTTTGTCAAATAGTATTCTTTGTCAGAAACATATGATGATGTAAACTACATATCCATGGAAGTGGATGTGTCACCTGTTTGGAGTGCTATCATTATTCTGATAATATTCAAACCAAGTGTATGTATACAAAATCAACATTGCTAATTGCCATTTTTTATCAGTTTGTAAAAATACTAACTAGAGATTGCTTTTTTGAAAAAGCGCTTGTCTCCCCTATTGTGTGGTCGTAGCTGAGAAAAAATAAATGATGGACATAAAATTTGTAATTCTGGACGGAAGACGAACCAACAGTGAAGTTTGGTTTATTCACCCGTATCAAATAGTGAAGAGAAGAAAGTGTTGTTGAATAATCTTGGAAAATGTAAATGAAGTTTGTATTGTATGAAGTGCATGGGCGCAATTGTTATTCAATTATTTGATCAGAAACCATTTTTCAGCTCAAAGTCATCGTGACCTTGACCTTTGACCAACTGATCACAAAATCAATAGGGGTCATCTACATGACCAACTTGCATACCAAGTATGAAGTTCCTGGGTGCAAGCCTTCTTTAGTTACTTTAGTAACCGTTTCTTCACCTCAAGGTCATGGCGACCTTCACCTTTGACCTTTTGATCTCAAAATCAATAGGGGTCAATTACTAGCCATGAACAAATAGTATACCAAGTATGAAGTTCCTGGACCCAAAGGATCTTTAGTTATTGAGCGGAAACTGTGTTTTCACCTCAAGTATACTGCGACCTTGACCTATGACCTACAGATCACAAAATCAATAGGAGTCATCTACTAGTCATGACCTACCAGCATACCAACTAGACATCATGACCAACCTCACTTCAAAGTTTGGTGAACCTAGATCAAAGCATTCTCCTGATATTGCACGGAAATATTTTTTTTACATTAGAGGTCACAGCGACGTTGACCTTTGACCTTGTGACCCCCCAAAATATAGGAGTTTTCTAAACCTCATGATCAACCTCCCTACCAAGTTTGGTGAACCTAGGTCAAACCATTCTCAAGATATTGAGCGGAAATGTTTTTTACATTGGGGGTCGCCGCGACCTTGACCTTTGACCTAATGACCCCAAAAACAATAGGGATCTTCTACACCTCATGACCAACCTCCCTACCAAGTTTGGTGAACCTAGGTCAAACCGTTCTCAAGATTTTGAGCAGAAATGTTTTTTTATATTTGGGATCGCCGCGACCTTGACCTTTGACCTAGTGACCCCAAAAACAATAGGGATCCTCTACACCTCACGACCAACCTCCCTACCAAGTTTGGTGATCCTAGGTCATGCGGTTTTCCAGTTATCGATCGGAAACGAAGTGTGACGTACGGACGGACTGACGGACAGGGCAAAAACAATATGTCTCCCCCAGAGAGGGGGAGACATAATTCCATACTTGCACTACTTTTATGACAAACTGGGTACAATTAAAGGTTACTCTGGCACAGTTTCCGGATGCTATCGAAGTGTAATTACTTCTGAGGATTAAATGTTGGATTAATTATTTAGATTTACCGTTGGTGTCTGTATCTGTCTCTGTTGACCTGTTAAGAGGAACGTCAGTTTCGGGATCCACTTCTTGTGCACCATGAGGAGCTGGAATATCTCCCACTTATTAATCACATGTTAATGATATTCATTAATTTGTGGAGCAAATCTATCATTAACAAGAGATGTTTGTCAAACATTATGCCCCCCCTGAGCACCATGTTGTCAGGATTATATGGACAATTGAATGAAATATGCATGGACCGAAATGACAGCTGATTTGTTGCTGTTTTAAGATTATGACCATTAAAGTGTGAGTATAAAGTGTGTTATGACCGTCATGACCTTTGACTCTATGAACTCAAAATCCAGAGTCATCAGCTGGTCACCAGAAACCTAAATGTCAAGTTTGAGGGCCATGGGTGCAGGCATTGTCAAGTTATCACAAGACAAGTTTTTTTCGTTCAAGGTCACTGTGACCTTGACCTTTGACCTGATGACCCCTTAAATCATAAGGGGTCATCTACAAGTCAGATGCAACTCCAAGTCAAGTTTAAAGGCCATGGGTTCAGGCATTGTTGAGTTATCACTCGGCAACCTTTTACCATTCAAAATCACTGTGAACTTGACCTTTGGCTCTATGAATCCTAAAATTAATAAGGGTGATCTACTGGTCAGGCTTAAAATCCATGTCAAGTTTAATGATCATAGGTTCAGGCATTGTTGAGAAATCAGTGGGGGAAGATTTGTTAACTTTTTTGCGTTGAAGGTTACTGTGACATTGACCTTGGCCTGATGACCCCCAAAGTCGATAGGGGTCATCTACTGGGCAGGCCCAACCTTCATGTCAAGTTTGATGACCATAGGTCCAAGAATTGTCGAGTTTGCTTTCAAGGTCACTGTGACCTTGACCTTTGACCCCTAAAATCAATAGGGGTCATCTACTGGTCAAGCCCAACCTCCATGTCAAGTTTGAGGGCCATGGGTGCAGGCATTGTTGAGTTATCACTTGGACAACATTTTATCATTCAAGGTCACTGTGACCTTGACCTTTGGCCCAATGACCCCTAAAATTAATAGGGACAATTTTCTGGCCAGGCTCAATCTCCAAATCAAGTTTGAGGGTCATGGGTGCAGGCATTGTCGAGTTATCACTCGGACAACCTTTTACCATTCCAGGTCACTGTGAACTTGACCTTTGGCCAGATGACCCCCAAAAACCATAGGGGTCATCTCCTGGTCAGGCCAATTCTCCAAGTCAAGTTTGAGGGCCATGGGTGCAGGCATTGTTGAGTTATCAATCGGACAACCTTTTACCATTAAAGGTCACTGTGACCTTGACCTTTGACCCATTGAGCCCAAAACAATAGGGGTCATCTACTGGTAAGGCCCAACCTCCAAGTCAAGTTTGAGGGCCATGGGTGCAGGCATTGTTGAGTTATCACATGAACAACCTTTTACCATTAAAGGTCACTGTGACCTTGACCTTTGACCCATTGAGCCCAAAAAACGATAGAGGTCAGCTACTGGTCGGGCCCAACCTCCAAATCAAGTTTGAGGGCCATGGGTGCAGGCATTGTCACGTTATCACTCGGACAACCTTTTACTATTCAAGGTCACTGTGACCTTGAACTTTGGCCTGATGACCCCCAAAAACAATAGGGGTCAACTACTGGTCAGGCCCAACCTGCATGTCAAGTTTGAGAGCCATGGGTGCAGGCATTGTTGAGTTATCACTCGGACAAGCTTAAAAAATATTTTACCATTAAAGGTCACTGTGACCTTGACCTTTGACCCCCAAAATCAATAGGGGTCATCTACTGGTCAGGCCCAACCTTCATGTGAAGTTTAATGACCATACGTCCAGGGATTGTTGAGTTATCACTCGGACAAGCTTTGGTCTACCGACGGACCGACCGACCGACATACATACCGACATGCCTGTGCATAGCAATATACCCCTCTTCTTCGAAGGGGGGCATAATAAGCCAATCAAATTGACGCTATGCAATTTTTGCAAATAATTTCTAATCTATTAACTGCCTATATATATGAGAATATATTTTAATATTATACCTCACATAGATTTGTCCCTTCTTTATATATATAATCTCGATTGGTCCGTATATTACTGTATTTTGATGAAAATCAAGTTTTATGACGTCAGCGGTCCATATTATATTTTTGGCCGGTCCGGACCTCGCCAAAAATGTAATATGGACCGCTTACGTCATGCGATTGGTTAGTGCGGCTTGCTATTTTCACAACGGCGAAAAATTGTCGCAAATAAACATTATCAGGTTTGTTAAATAAAACACATTTAAATCGCTTTAAAAAATTGTCTTGTTATGAAAAGTGTTCGGTATACTATAAGAAATATAACACACCACTTCGGGCCATATGACATTATAAGGACCGATGAGTCAGCCCCGAAGGTGAATGGACCTCGGCTAATGCCTTGGTCCATATACACCTTTGGTGGCTGACTGGCCGGTCCTTATAATGTCATATGACCCTCAGTGGTGTATAATATTTCTTAAATAAATAAACTTGATTATGACAAAACCTGATGGAGTCACGCTCAAGTATGTTTCATGGATAAGAGGCAGACTGGTGTCCTTTTTGAGAGGCCCTGAGTGATCGAAACCACAACCAATTTATAGTAGGGCTTTAACACACAACCTCTTGATAGAAAGGCAGGCGTCAATATCACAAGACCACTGTCATCCTACTGGGGATCAAACTATAAACGTCTTGGTTAAGAGGCAGAAGCCTATAACACAAGCCCATTCTTACCCTACTTGGGATCAAACTAACAACCTCTTGGTTAAGAGGTTGACGCCGATACTACAAGAATACTCACATCGTACTGGGGATCAAACTAACAACCATTTCGGTAGAGAGGCGGACGCCTATATCACAAGACCGCTCTCATCATACTTGGTATCAAACTAATGCCCTCTTGATTCAGAGGCAGAAGCCTATATCACAAGACCACTCTCAACCTACTTGGGATCAAACTAACAACCTCTTGGTAGAGAGGCAGAAGCCTATATCACAAGACCAATCCCACCCTACTGGAGGATCAAACTACAAACTAACAACCACTTGGTTAAGATGCGGATGCCTATATCACTATACCGTCCAGTGTGTGGAAGTATACCAACGCCAATTGAATTATGACAGCCCCCCTACCCCCCTCCCAATCCTGGCATGAGCACTGCCGCTCATTATGTTCCATAATTGTATGAAGTTACATTTCATCAAATAGTTGTTACGGACTGACCAACCCTAATAGAATTATGACTCCCAGGTCATTATCCCATAGAAAGTGACACATGGATCATTACATATCGACTCCCGCGTCATAATATTACAACTCCTCTAGACAGAGTTATTATATTCCGGGTTGTCGTTTTTCTAAAGGGATCAAAATTCTTTCTTAGAGATCAAGAGATCATTTAACTTAGTGGAACGGGGTCATAAAAAAGTTGATTAAGGGCCATAATTTGTAACATGATAATATAGTGTTATGTAACCTTATTGTGTGATGACCATAAAAAAACTGTGTGATTTAGTATCAAGTTGATTTAATAAAGGGTATAGAAGTGAATATCATAATTTGTCCTAAAACCTTAGTTCCAAAGTCAATCAGGGGCCATAATTTGCCCAAAAAATTAAACCTAAAATATTTTGTCCTTGCAAAGTTGAAGCCAATCAATCTAGTTTTACAATGGTACAGTAAAGAATATCCATGGATAACAAAATACATTATGTACATTCGATGAAAAATCATTCTATTTTTTAGATAACAAAGTGGCATAGCCAGGGATGGAAACTTAACGGTTGCCTGTTCGCCCGAGGTGAGTTATTTTCAGATCGGGCGAGTTAATTGTCGCAGATGGTAGTCCGGCTGGGCGATAAGTTTTTTTGGGAACACGTTTTCTTTTTCATTTTGCAATTATTCCTGTCGTAAAAATGACAGATCAAAACAAACGGCAGACGCTTGTTTTCGCTTTGAGCAAATGATCAATACATTTACCCCTCTCGGCGCTATTGTTATATCCAATGAAATCGCTCGATACTTATGCTCTGGCTCGAACAGCCAATGAAAGCGGTCGTTTTAGTTTTATTCTTTATTGTAATGGCGGCGCCCTAGTCAACCGTTGTTGTGACATTTTATAAACAATGTGGCGTTTTTGAAAGACTACTTTTTTCAGTCGTAAATGATTAGTTATATGGTTTTAAGAAGGAATAAAATTTAACATTGTTCTTTTTTTGCTAGAAAATATGGGCTCATAGATTTTAAGACGGGCAACCAAAACCCCAAAGTTGGTTGCCCAGACGGGCAACCAAAACCCCAAAGTTGGTTGCCCAGACGGGCAACCATGCTGGCAAAGTTAGTTTCCATCCCTGATAGCTCTAAACTATCCCAGCAATAGGCCTATAAATTACATACTAGACTGTTACAAACCTCTCACAGTATAATTCAAGTTGACAGAGTCATTGAGGAGTGGGTAGGCTTTCCCATCAAGTGTGGCATTTTATATCCCTTGGTAGATGATATGTTCACATTCAGCTGGGTTCCAATGCAACGATGTATTATAAATATACAACTTCCCCTTTCTGTGAGGAATATACTATACAATTCCATGAATTTGGGATCTCTGATTTCTGCTTCATGTCTAAAAACGCAGCTGCCAACAGAAACATTGTTCACTGCCACATCACAGATATCATTGTCATCTTTGGGGAAGACTTCCACCACAGAGCAATTTTGAACATCAACATGGAAGGGTTTTTCTCCTGAAAAAAACAATGAGTTAATGTGGAAATGGCAATAACCCTTTACCTGCAAACCAAGCCATTTTAGGTCTGCCAGTGTATGGCATATCAGTAGTCAATAGATAATTATTCCCTATTTATATAAGTACCCCTACTGCATATAAGATAAATTGAAAATATTGGAAGGTTGAATCCTATGCATTTGAAACTTATTTTCTATAGTTTCTTTAGGATTTATCAATAATTTATCAATTGAAATTTAGTAGGTTATTTCATTTATAATCCAATGATTTATTTTTATTTCATTATATGAAAAAAATATAAATAACTTTTTACATTGAGTTGTGTTTATTTATAAATAGTGAACAGAAATAAACAAGAGCTGTCACAGTATGTGACGAATGCCCCCGAATGTGATATTGACCTATGAACAAGGTCAGTACATGAAAAATTGATCTTGCCTTTACGTGTCAAATACATATGGCAAGTTATTTTAAATTGCCACTGAACATAAATACCACCCATATTTGACAACCTACACTCTTATGACCATATACTCAGCATTCCATTGTAAATAAACACTCAGTGTATATTTCACCTTAGAGGAAGGGACATGGGTCTTGCAAGCGACACGTTGTCTTGGTATGTCAAACACATGTGGCAAGTTATTTTAAAATCTGTCAATACAAGAAAAAGTTACAGCCCGGACACGACAACCTATACTCTATGTGCTTATATGCAGCATACCTTTGTGAATAAACACTAAGTGTGACCTTCACATTAGAGGTAGGTACACATGTCTTGCATGCGACACATCGTTTTGGTATTTAGAACACATGTGGCAAGTTATTTTAAAATCTGTCCATACAAAGGAAAGTTACAGCCCGGACACGACAACCTATACTCTATGTCCTTATATGCAGCACTCCATTGTAAATAAACACTAAGTGTAATCTTGACCCTAGAGGTAGGGTCACGGATCTTGCACGCAACACGTCGTCTTGGTATGTAGAACACATGTGGCAAGTTATTTTAAAATCTGTCCATACAAGGGAAAGTTACAGCCCGGACATGACAACCTATACACCATGTGCTTATATGCAGCACACCATTGTGAATAAACACTAAGTGTGACCTTGACCTTAGAGGTAGGGACAGGGGTCTTGTACGCGACACGTCGTCTTGGTATGTAGAACACATGTGGCCAATTATTTTAAAATCTGTCCATACAAGGGAAAGTTACAGCCCGGAAACAAGTTATTGAGACAGACACACGGACGTACGGATGGTGCGATTTTAATATGCCCATTTTAGGGGCATAATAAGACCAGTTAAAGAAAATAATATCCCCGAATTGTAAATTTAATTACATCCAAACGTTATATTGATCAATAATTGATATTATCAAACTATTGGATTCTGTCAATCAATGTACTGATAAGCCATACACTGGCAGGTCTAACATGGCTTGGTTTGACACAGGTAAGGGTTTATTTCTCACAAACGCAATTTAGTAGTAGTGTGTGTGTTTATAGAGGACAAGGTTAAGACTGCTGACCCATATCCAAAACAGTGTTTTACCTGAGATGACATCTACACACTGGCAAATTATTATCATTCTGACAAAAAGTCTGACTGAGTTTCTTGAAGATTGGATCAACACTGATGAAAAGAAACTTCAACACAATATTCTGTCTTAATATTTTACCTCATGACCAAGTTTTTGACCAAGATTACACATGTTACACACTAGTCTTAAATATCATGTTTATAAATATTCTGTCCAAGTTTCATGATGATTGGATAAAAACTTAGGTTCCCGGTATTAATGACACAGAAAAAACCACACCTTTTTATGTTGACACCCCCAGAGAACCCTCAACCAAGTTTCCACCATTTAAAAACAGGAACTTTTTTTATAAATAGTCTGGCTAACAAAACCACATTTGTAGATTGTTTCATTTCACCCGGTCATGATAATATATTGAATTATCAAGAAGTTAAAAATTTGCAGAAAAAAACCTAACATCATCATGTATAATGTTTTATTTGTTTAAAATAAAGTATTACATAAAACTGAAAACATTTGTGTTTTGGGTTACTAAGGCAAAGATTTTTTGCGCCCCACATTCAGGGCTTCTGATAAAGGTATCAGGTTCTACATATAATGATAATGTTTAAGTCGCTTTTTTCGCTGCCTTTAATTACCTACAACCAAAACAAGATCTTTCGATTTAATGCCCTCATTTTGTTGGAGCACAAAGCATTATTTAAGGAATGAATTGCGGGGTTGGTGTCATTATCTGGGGTATGAACGCAATTGGGTTGGTCAATGTGTGTGGAGTAAGGACTCCACGCGTACTTTGACCAACCCAATTGCGTTCATATCCCAGATAATGACATCAACCCCGCAATTCATTCCTTATATTTACACCAATAGTTCATTATTTCATTCAAGAATTGTTAAAAAAATATTTCATTTCATTTAAGAAAACCTTTCAGTAACCCGTTCTTACCCATTCGGTAAATAGAACGACCCGACTATAACCGGAAACATTTTTTTCAAATGACGTCACAATAACGCGGGAAAAGATCAACCACTTGAAATCACTTTAAAACGTAAAATTGAAACACTTCTGGTACCAATATATTTAAAATATAATAAACTAACACTTTTAAAAATGTTGAGCTATATTTTACGGGACCTGCAGACACAATACAACCAATAACAAGATCAATAGCTCTCATGTATATTGTTATGCAATGAATTACGATCCGAACATATCCGAAGATGTTGCGTTCATCGATTGATGAACGCAATTGCCGAAAGGCAGTTCATTTAAGGAATGGAAGTTGAGGTGTAAATATATAATATTAAGGTATAAAAGAAATTATTTAAAGCAAGATTTACAAGTCTCTTGTCTGCATCATGATAAGCATGGCATAAGAACCTTTGAAGGAAATCTTTGGCAACCTTTTGAAATGAAAATGTTAACAAACTGAATAATAATCAATTCATAATCTTTCAGAAATCAACTCATATTTGGCAGAGCTATGGATATTTCAATAACTTGCAAAAGGCAGCCACTGGAAGTGGTTATGGGACAATATCATAGACAGACTTGATTTAATAAAAAAGAACTGATTTCAAAGGACAACTGACCTCGGTCAGCAATTTGCTGTGGACCAAGTAGACTAGCCTTCTCGCTAACTATGGGTTGACGTCCATGAGGCCTTGTTGACGACTTTATAGCAAGGGGCTTGGACAACAGCCCTAGAATCGCTGATTTTGTGACTGTAATAGAAGAAACAGGTTAATTTGGATGCTCTTAATATCAATGATTATTGTTTAAACCATATCATTTCATTTAATTTCTCAAAACAAATCATTTTAATGGTCACACAACACATTTCAAAATCAGTGAGTAATTTTATAGCCAATTTATAACTACAATTCTTGATCTCTTGATATTTGCTAGTAGCCTTGGCCCTCTCGACTTTAATGAAGACATAGAGGATATTTGTTTATTTCAGTGTAAGATCCTATTTTATTTCACCAGTGTCATAGATATATAGTTTTTCTATGATCACGAGTGAAATATGAAATAAACAAGAGCTGTCACAGTATGTGACGAATGCCTCCGAATATGACATTGACCTACGAACAAGGTCAGTACATGAAAAGTTTATCTTGCCTTTACGTGTCAAATACATATGGCAAGTTATTTTAAATTGCCTCTGAACATAAAAAATACCACCCATACTTGACAACCTACACTGTTATGTCCTTATATTCAGAATTCCCTTGTAAATAAACACTTAGTGTATCTTTTACCTTAGAGGTAGGGACATGGGTCTTGCACACGACACGTTGTCTTCGTATGTGGAACACATGTAGCAAGTGATTTTAAAATCTGTCCATACAAGGGAAAGTAACAGCCCTGACACGACAACCTATACTCTATGTCCTTATATGCAGCACTCCATTGTGAATAAACACTAAGTGTGACCTTGACCTTTGAGGCAGGGACATGGGTCTTGCACACGACACGTCGTCTTGGTATGTGGAACACATGTGGCAAGTTATTTTTAAATCTGTCCATACAAGAGAAAGTTACAGCCCGGACACTACAACCTATACTCTATGTCCTTATATGCAGCACTCCATTGTGAATAAACACTAAGTGTGACCTTGACCTTTGAGGTAGGGACACGGGTCTTGCATGCGACACGTCGTCTTGGTATGTGGAACACATGTGGCAAGTTATTTTAAAATCTGTCCATACAAGGGAAAGTTACAGCCCGGACACGACAACCTATACTCTACGTCGTTATATGCAGCACTCCATTGTAAATAAACTCTAAGTGTGACCTTGACCTTTGAGGTAGGGACACGGGTCTTGCACGCGACACGTCGTCTTGGTATGTGGTACACATGTGGCAAGTTATTTTAAAATCTGTCCATACAAAAGAAAGTTACAGCCCGGACACGACAACCTATACTCTATGTCCTTATATGCAGCACTCCATTGTGAATAAACACTAAGTGTGACCTTGACCTTTGAGGTAGGGACACGAGTTTTGCACGCCACACGTCGTCTTGGTATGTGGAACACATGTGGCAAGTTATTTTAAAATCTGTCCATACAAGGGAAAGTTACAGAGCCGGACGGACGGACGGACGGACGGAGGGTGCGATTTTAATATGCCCACCTTCGGGGGCATAAAAACGATCTTACACTGTAATAAACAAATTTTCTGTTTTTTTATGCTTATGGACTTTAAAGGATGTTTTATACGCTGTTACCCGTGAGACGCCTCTCAGGCAAATTATATATATATATATTTATGTATATAATAGCTGATGACGTAGCTGTCAATTTTCAATTTGTTCAGAAAACGGTTTGTTCCGACGCCGCCGCTGGGGCGATTAGTATAGCCCTCCTTATTCTTTGAATAGTCGAGCTAAAAAGCATGAAACTTTGCTTTCAACACGAGGAATGAAAATTTGACCCAGAGACCTAGTGTTTTTCCTAAAAGGACCCATTTTAACAAACGTTCAAGACAACATAAAGACAAGTATTCTGACAAGAATGAGAGCAATGAAAACTGTCTTATGGGGAGTAACATGCAAATGTTTCATAACACTGAGCGGAAAAGCCAGGCAATTTTCCTTATTTAAAAGTGTAATTAAGAAATTCAACATAGAACTAGAATGGGCTTTTGAGAAAAGCGCATGTCTCCCCCGAAGGCTTAGTAAACAGACACTTACCATAAAAATGCAAAGGCCTTCAAGTGCTGCTGTTTCTCAGGGAAAAAACGGCAGGTCTTTTATGGACAAAAAACAAAATAAACAAAATGCACGAAAGTTGAAATGAGACGCCAGTTATTGATCGGAAACGGTTTTCATCTTCAAGCCCTTGTGGACTTGACCTTTGACCCAGTGACCCCAACTACTGCATGACCCTTACAAGCATGCAAAGTTTGGAGACTCCAGGTAAAGCATAACTTAAGTTATTGATTGTTAATAAACTCTAAGTGTGTCCTTGACCTTTGAGGTAGGGACACGGGTCTTGCACGCGACACGTCGTCTTGGTATGTGGTACACATGTGGCAAGTTATTTTAAAATCTGTCCATACAAAAGAAAGTTACAGCCCGGACACGACAACCTATACTCTATGTCCTTATATGCAGCACTCCATTGTGAATAAACACTAAGTGTGACCTTGACCTTTGAGGTAGGGACACGAGTTTTGCACGCCACACGTCGTCTTGGTATGTGGAACACATGTGGCAAGTTATTTTAAAATCTGTCCATACAAGGGAAAGTTACAGAGCCGGACGGACGGACGGACGGAGGGTGCGATTTTAAAATGCCCACCTTCGGGGGCATAAAAACACTGTAATAAACAAATTTTCTGTTTTTTTATGCTTATGGACTTTAAAGGATGTTTTATACGCTGTTACCCGTGAGACGCCTCTCACGCAAATTATATATATATATATTTATGTATATAATAGCTGATGACGTAGCTGTCAATTTTCAATTTGTTCAGAAAACGGTTTGTTCCGACGCCGCCGCTGGGGCGATTAGTATAGCCCTCCTTATTCTTTGAATAGTCGAGCTAAAAAGCATGAAACTTTGCTTTCAACACGAGGAATGAAAATTTGACCCAGAGACCTAGTGTTTTTCCTAAAAGGACCCATTTTAACAAACGTTCAAGACAACATAAAGACAAGTATTCTGACAAGAATGAGAGCAATGAAAACTGTCTTATGGGGAGTAACATGCAAATGTTTCATAACACTGAGCGGAAAAGCCAGGCAATTTTCCTTATTTAAAAGTGTAATTAAGAAATTCAACATAGAACTAGAATGGGCTTTTGAGAAAAGCGCATGTCTCCCCCGAAGGCTTAGTAAACAGACACTTACCATAAAAATGCAAAGGCCTTCAAGTGCTGCTGTTTCTCAGGGAAAAAACGGCAGGTCTTTTATGGACAAAAAACAAAATAAACAAAATGCACGAAAGTTGAAATGAGACGCCAGTTATTGATCGGAAACGGTTTTCATCTTCAAGCCCTTGTGGACTTGACCTTTGACCCAGTGACCCCAACTACTGCATGACCCTTACAAGCATGCAAAGTTTGGAGACTCCAGGTAAAGCATAACTTAAGTTATTGATTGTTAATAAACTCTAAGTGTGTCCTTGACCTTTGAGGTAGGGACACGGGTCTTGCACGCGACACGTCGTCTTGGTATGTGGTACACATGTGGCAAGTTATTTTAAAATCTGTCCATACAAAAGAAAGTTACAGCCCGGACACGACAACCTATACTCTATGTCCTTATATGCAGCACTCCATTGTGAATAAACACTAAGTGTGACCTTGACCTTTGAGGTAGGGACACGAGTTTTGCACGCCACACGTCGTCTTGGTATGTGGAACACATGTGGCAAGTTATTTTAAAATCTGTCCATACAAGGGAAAGTTACAGAGCCGGACGGACGGACGGACGGAGGGTGCGATTTTAAAATGCCCACCTTCGGGGGCATAAAAACACTGTAATAAACAAATTTTCTGTTTTTTTATGCTTATGGACTTTAAAGGATGTTTTATACGCTGTTACCCGTGAGACGCCTCTCACGCAAATTATATATATATATATTTATGTATATAATAGCTGATGACGTAGCTGTCAATTTTCAATTTGTTCAGAAAACGGTTTGTTCCGACGCCGCCGCTGGGGCGATTAGTATAGCCCTCCTTATTCTTTGAATAGTCGAGCTAAAAAGCATGAAACTTTGCTTTCAACACGAGGAATGAAAATTTGACCCAGAGACCTAGTGTTTTTCCTAAAAGGACCCATTTTAACAAACGTTCAAGACAACATAAAGACAAGTATTCTGACAAGAATGAGAGCAATGAAAACTGTCTTATGGGGAGTAACATGCAAATGTTTCATAACACTGAGCGGAAAAGCCAGGCAATTTTCCTTATTTAAAAGTGTAATTAAGAAATTCAACATAGAACTAGAATGGGCTTTTGAGAAAAGCGCATGTCTCCCCCGAAGGCTTAGTAAACAGACACTTACCATAAAAATGCAAAGGCCTTCAAGTGCTGCTGTTTCTCAGGGAAAAAACGGCAGGTCTTTTATGGACAAAAAACAAAATAAACAAAATGCACGAAAGTTGAAATGAGACGCCAGTTATTGATCGGAAACGGTTTTCATCTTCAAGTCCTTGTGGACTTGACCTTTGACCCAGTGACCCCAACTACTGCATGACCCTTACAAGCATGCAAAGTTTGGAGACTCCAGGTAAAGCATAACTTAAGTTATTGATTGGAAACCGTTTTTCATCATCACTCTCTTTTTGGACCCAGTGACCCCAAAATCAATACGGATCATCTGCCCAAGAAGACCTACCAGCATGCAAAAGTTCAAGACTCAAAGGCAATAGGAACTCCACTTATTGATCGGAAACCTTTTCTTATGTTCAGGTGTCTGTGACCTTCACCTCTGACATAGTGACCTCAAAAACAATGCGGGTCTTGTACACCCGAGTAACATCTCTACAATTTTTGGTAAACATATGTGAAAGATATTACACGCAAATGATTTTTACATGGAAGGTCACCACGACCTTGACTATTGACCTTGTGACCCCCAAAACAATTGGGATCATCTAGACATCATGACCAACCTCACTTCAAAGTTTGGTGAACCTAGATCAAAGCATTCTCCTGATATTGCACGGAAATATTTTTTTACATTAGAGGTCACAGCGACGTTGACCTTTGACCTTGTGACCCCCCAAAATATAGGAGTTTTCTAATCCTCATGATCAACCTCCCTACCAAGTTTGGTGAACCTAGGTCAAACCATTCTCAAGATATTGAGCGGAAATGTTTTTTACATTGGGGGTCGCCGCGACCTTGACCTTTGACCTAGTGACATAAAAAACAATAGGGATCTTCTACACCTCATGACCAACCTCCCTACCAAGTTTGGTGAACCTAGGTCAAACCGTTCTCAAGATTTTGAGCAGAAATGTTTTTTATATTGGGGGTCGCCGCGACCTTGACCTTTGACCTAGTGACCCCAAAAACAATAGGGATCCTCTACACCTCACGACCAACCTCCCTACCAAGTTTGGTGATCCTAGGTCATGCGGTTTTCCAGTTATCGATCGGAAACGAAGTGTGACGTACGGACGGACTGACGGACTGACGGACTACCGGACTGACGGACAGGGCAAAAACAATATGTCTCCCCCAGAGAGGGGGAGACATAATTTACAACCAATGAAGTAATGTGAGTAACCTGCCTTTGATTGAAAATACGTCTATGTCGAAATAAACTCTCTTAAATGCAAGCTTCATGACAGTATATTTCTCATCAGTATTCAAAATTACTATTAAAAAAATCCCTAAATATCCAATGAAGTGATCCTTATCAATGGGTAAAAATGGCACCAATAACGAAGTTCATGCTGATTCAAACCCTGTGAAGATTAATTAGATTATACCCACCACCATCAAATTCAATGTACTTTTTTACAAAACATCAATTCCAAATTTAAGCAACTCTACAGCAAAGTAATTTTTAAACATAAGATGATGCCAGTACCAATTTTTCTGGTTCATTAAATAATACAAAATGCAATTATGAATCAAATATATTTAATACAACCAAAAAAAAAAGTGTTGTAACAACGTTATCTTACACCTAATATAATGGATGTAGGATAAGTTGCATTTGAATATACTTGTGTTTGCTTCTAATCTTTAATTGGGAGCAATTGAAACTTCAACAAAATAGGGGTATATCCCATAGCATTTTGAAAAATCCCACAGATTCTTCAAATGATTTCACATGTCCCATTTATTGTACAGATCATCACCTTTCTCAGTCGGTTGCAGTAGTTGTGAAGCTCTTGGCATGCGGCTGAGGGACTCGTGGCCGAATGGTTCCAACAGGTTGGGTTCAGGTGGTAAATAACTTGTAGAAGCATTCAGAGGGAGAACTGGTCTACCTATGGTACACAATTTTATGATAGATAAATGATGACACAATCACATTATTATAACAATCAACATTATCGTTAAATAGGTGTGGCATTTATACTGCTCAGATCATATCGTTAAATAGGTGTGGCATTAAATAGGTGTGGCATTTATACTGCTCAGATCATATCGTTAAATAGGTGTGGTATTTATAGTGCTCAGATCATATCGTTAAATAGGTGTGGCATTTATACTGCTCAGATCATATCGTTAAATAGGTGTGGCATTTATAGTGCTCAGATCATATCGTTAAATAGGTGTGGCATTTATAGTGCTCAGATCATATTGTTTAATAGGTGTGGCATTTATAGTGTTCAGATCATATTGTTTAATAGGTGTGGCATTTAAAGTATTCATAGAAGCATTTATATTTTCTATCTGCTCAGTGAAAATGTCAAATGATACACATATTGGAAAACTGATTTCAAAGGACAACTGACCTCGGTCAGCAATTTGCTGTGGACCAAGTTGACTAGCCTTCTCGCTAACTATGGGTTGACGTCCATGAGGCCTTGTTGACGAATTTATAGCAAGGGGCTTGGACAACAGCCCTAGAATCCCTGATTTTGTGACTGTAATAGAAGAAACAGGTTAATTTGGATGCTCTTAATATCAATGATTATTGTTTAAACCATATCATTTCATTTAATTTCTCAAAACAAATCATTTTAATGGTCACACAACACATTTTAAAATCAATAAGTAATTTTATAGCCAATTTATAACTACAATTCTTGATCTCTTGATATTTGCTAGTAGCCTTGGCCCTCTCGACTTTAATGAAGACATAGAGGATATTTGTTTATTTCAGTGTAAGATCCTATTTTATTTCACCAGTGTCATAGATATATAGTTTTTCTATGATCACGAGTGAAATATGAAATAAACAAGAGCTGTCACAGTATGTGACGAATGCCCCCGAATATGACATTGACCTACGAACAAGGTCAGTACATGAAAAGTTTATCTTGCCTTTACGTGTCAAATACATATGGCAAGTTATTTTAAATTGCCTCTGAACATAAAAAATACCACCCATACTTGACAACCTACACTGTTATGTCCTTATATTCAGAATTCCCTTGTGAATAAACACTAAGTGTATCTTTCACCTTAGAGGTAGGGACATGGGTCTTGCACACGACACGTTGTCTTCGTATGTGGAACACATGTAGCAAGTGATTTTAAAATCTGTCCATACAAGGGAAAGTAACAGCCCTGACACGACAACCTATACTCTATGTCCTTATATGCAGCACTCCATTGTGAATAAACACTAAGTGTGACCTTGACCTTTGAGGTAGAGACACGGGTCTTGCACGCGACACGTGGTCTTGGTATGTGGAACACATGTGTCAAGTTTTTTTTAAAATCTGTCCATACAAGGGAAAGTTACAGCCCTGACACGACAACCTATACTATATGTCCTTATATGCAGCACTCCATTGTGAATAAACATTATGTGTGACCTTGACCTTTGAGGCAGGGACACGGGTCTTGCACACGACACGTCGTCTTGGTATGTGGAACACATGTGGCAAGTTATTTTTAAATCTGTCCATACAAAAGAAAGTTACAGCCCGGACACGACAACCTATACTCTACGTCGTTATATGCAGCACTCCATTGTGAATAAACACTAAGTGTGACCTTGACCTTTGAGGTAGGGACACGGGTCTTGCACGCCACACGTCGTCTTGGTATGTGGAACACATGTGGCAAGTTATTTTAAAATCTGTCCATACAAGGGAAAGTTACAGAGCCGGACGGACGGACGGACGGACGGACGGTGCGATTTTAATATGCCCACCTTCGGGGGCATAAAAACGATCTTACACTGTAATAAACAAATTTTCTGTTTCTTTTATGCTTATGGACTTTAAAGGATGTTTTATACGCTGTTACCCGTGAGACGCCTCTCAGGCAAATTATATATATTTATATATATATATATTTATGTATATAATAGCTGATGACGTAGCTGTCAATTTTCAATTTTCGGTTTGTTCAGAAAACGGTTTGTTCCGACACCGCCGCTGGGGCGAGTAGTATAGCCCTCCTTATTCTTTGAATAGTCGAGCTAAAAAGCATGAAAGTTTGCTTTCAACACGAGGAATGAAAATTTGACCCAGAGACCTAGTGTTTTTCCTAAAAGGACCCATTTTAACAAACGTTCAAGACAACATAAAGACAAGTATTCTGA
Organism: Mya arenaria; assembly: GCF_026914265.1. NCBI lineage: Eukaryota > Metazoa > Mollusca > Bivalvia > Myida > Myidae > Mya > Mya arenaria. The sequence goes on from NC_069137.1 coordinate 11,780,741, forward strand.
CAAGAATGAGAGCAATGAAAACTGTCTTATGGGGAGTAACATGCAAATGTTTCATAACACTGAGCGGAAAAGCCAGGCAATTTTCCTTATTTAAAAGTGTAATTGAGAAATTCAACATAGAATTTACAACCAATGAAGTAATGCGAGTAACCTGCCTTTGATTGAAAATACGTCACTGTCGAAATAAACTCTCTTAAATGCAAGCTTCATGACAGCTTCATGGCAGTATATATCTCATCAGTATTCAAAATTACTATTAAAAAATCCCTAAATATCCAAATGAAGTGATCCTTATTAATGGGTAAAAATGGCACTAATAACGAAGTTCATGCTGATTCAAACCCTGTGAAGATTAATTAGATTATACCCACCACCATCAAATTCAATGTACTTCAAAACATCAACTCCAAATTTAAGCAACTCTACAGCAAAGTAATTTTTAAACATAAGATGATGCCAGTACCAATAATACAAAATGCAATTATGAATCAAATATATTTAATACAACCGAAAAAGAAGTGTTGTAACAACGTTATCTTACACCTAATATAATGGATGTTGGATAAATTGCATTTGAATATACTTTTGTGTTTGCTTCTAATCTTTAATTGGGAGTAATTGAAACTTCCAACAAAATAGGGGGACATCCCATAGCATTTTGAAAAATCCCACAGATTCTTCAAATGATTTGACATGTCCCATTTATTGTACAGATCATCACCTTTCTCAGTCGGTTGCAGTAGTTGTGAAGCTCTTGGCATGCGGCTGAGGGACTCGTGGCCGAATGGTTCCAACAGGTTGGGTCCAGGCGGTAAAGAACTTGTAGAAGCATTCAGAGGGAGAACTGGTCTACCTATGGTACACAATTTTATGATAGATAAATGATGACACAATCACATTATTATGACAATCAACATTATCGTCATTATAGGTGTGGCATTTATAGTGCTCAGATCATATCGTTAAATAGGTGTGGCATTTATAGTGCTCAGATCATATCGTTAAATAGGTGTGGTATTTATAGTGCTCAGATCATATCGTTAAATAGGTGTGGCATTTATAGCGCTCAGATCATATCGTTAAATAGGTGTGGCATTTATAGTGCTCAGATCATATTATTAAATAGGTGTGGCATTTATAGTGCTCAGATCATATCGTTAAATAGGTGTGGCATTTATAGTGCTCAGATCATATCGTTAAATAGGTGTGGCATTTATAGTGTTCAGATCATATCGTTTAATAGGTGTGGCATTTATAGTGCTAAAATCATATCGTTAAATAGGTGTGGCATTTACAGTGCTCAGACCATATCGTTAAAAAGGTGTGGCATTTATAGTGTGTGGCATTTATAGTGCTCAGATCATATCGTTAAATAGGTGTGGCATTTATAGTGATCAGATCATATTGTTTAATAGGTGTGGCATTTATAGTGTTCAGATCATATTGTTAAATAGGTGTGGCATTTATAGTGCTCAGATCATATTGTTCAATAGGTGTGGCATTTATAGTGCTCAGATCATATTGTTTAATGTGCATGGCATTTAAAGTATTCATAGAAGCATTTATATTTTCTATCTGCTCAGTGAAAATGTTAAATAATACACATATTGGAAAACAAAATAAAAAGAGACAAAACACTGACAGGTCTAAAAAAGATATGTCACAGTATGTGACAAATGCACCCAAATGTGATATTGATCTTTGAACAATGTCAGTACCTAAACAAAGGTACACATGAACCCTGAAGAAGGCGCTTGGCGCCGAAAGGTTGGTTTATAATTAAAAGTAAGGTATACGTGTTATTGTTTGTGTTACTCAATAAGTACCTACACAAGACGCCATTGCGGCAACCCACATTCAAGCCGGATTTTTTATTTGACGATACAATTTTGCAAACCTAGGATTTGAGCTAGTGACCTAGTATTTTGAACCAAAAAAACCCATATTTATTCTAATCGGAGATATTGTTCATACAAATAACCTGACCAACAGAAACTATTTCATTTGTGTGAGGAAAAATAAACATTTTATAAATACAAAAGCTTATACAATAAGATCTGTCTCAGAGACCTAGTTTTTGATCTGAGGTGACCCATATTCACAAATGTTTAAGACAACATGTAGACAAATATTCTGACTAATTTTCATAAAGATTTGACAAAAATTAATGAATTTTTATGACCATGGAATTCTTTCTCCTAAGATTTGACCTTGTGACCTAAGGGAGGACCCATATCATAAAACTTTCGTGATATTATGCAGACAAATATTCTGACCAAGTTTCATAAAGATTTGACAAAAATTGTTGAATTTATAAGGTGGAAAGACAAATCTAAGATTTGACCTAGTGACCGGAAATTGGACCCGGGATGACTGATAAAAAATGAGCAAGATATTATTCAGACAAATGTTCTGACCAAGTTTAATCAAGATATGAAAAAATGTTGAATTGATGATGTGGAAATATTTTTCCTAAGATTTGATCTAGTAGCCAGACCATATGGCATTTTGTCTAACCAACATGGCTGGTGCATTTGCAAGACCACATGGCATTATGTCTAACCAACATGGCTGGTGCATTTGCAAGACCACATGACATTATGTCTAACCAACATGGCTGGTGCACTTGCAAGACCACATGGCATACTGTCTAACAAACATGGCTGGTGCATTTGCAAGACCACATGGCATAATGTCTAACCAATATGGCTGGTGCATTTGTGTCTAACCAACATGGCTGGTGCACTTGCAAGACCACATGACATTATGTCTAACCAACATGACTGGTGCACTTGCAAGACCACATGGCATAATGTCTATCCAACATGGCTAGTGCACTTGCAAGACCACATGGCATAATGTCTAACCAACATGGCTGGTGCACTTGCAAGACCATATGGCATTATGTCTAACCAACATGGCTGGTGCATTTGCAAGACCACATGGCATTTTGTCTAACCAACATGGCTGTTGCATTTGCAAGACCACATGTCATAATGTCTATTCAACATGGCTGTTGCATTTGCAAGACCACATGGCATAATGTCTTACCAACATGGCTGTTGCATTTGCAAGACCACATGGCATTATGTCTAACCAACATGGCTGTTGCATTTGCAAGACCACATGGCATTATGTCTTACCAACATGGCTGGTGCATCTGCAAGACCACATGTCAATATGTCTAAGCAACATGGCTGGTGCATTTGCAACTTGACAACAATACACCATGGGTATTGCAAAGGCAACTTTGTCTTTATGTATCAAATACATACAGCAAGTTATTTCAAATTGCCTCTGAACATAACAAAATACCACCGATATTATTTTTTTTGACAACCTACATGTTTATGTCCTGCAGCATTCCATAGTAAACAAGCACTATTTGTTAAAAAAAGTTTTTTTCAAAATGTATTGATACAAGAAAAAAGTTTAAGACAGGACACGAGAAATTGAGCCAGACACACGGACAGACGGTGCAATTTTAAAATGCCCACCTTCGGGCATAAAAAGAAACATAAAGTAGCAATCAAAACAACTTCTAAAAATGTCATACCATGGACAGGAGCAGTACCAGCCTGGCAGATCAACCCGAACTGGATAATAAAAACACAAGAAGTTAATTTTTCAAAGCAACAAATGCATTTGCTGTGTGTAATGTAATATAACATTTTAAACATGAAACGCCGCAATGCAACAAAACCAGGTTTTCAACGATTGACGGACAAACTTCAATCTGTGTTTGTTTTTCTATTTTTGGTAACAGTGATCTTGACCATTGGAATCCCAAACGCAATTCCATGAAAGGTATCCATAAACTCTTCCTATAGACCAAGTTGGGTCATGATATGTCAACCCTAACTTAAGTTATTCACTTTCAATCATTTTTCTATTTTTAGTATAGTGACCTTAATTGTCTTTGACTCTAGGGACCCCAAACGCTATCCCATGAAAGGTATACATAAACTCTTTCTATAGACCAAGTTTGGTCAAGATGTGTCAACCCTAACAAATAACTGGGCCAATATGAAATCACCTTATTAATAACATGGGTGCTTTTCAAAATAATGAGGCTTTTTTCTTTTATCTCTCCTAACTTTTATTCCTTTCACTTTTGGGAAGTGTTTTCAGGCACATTATGGGCCAATCAATCTTGTTAAGAAAATTGTTTAGTTTCAAATGGATGGCTCAATCAGCAAAAAAGTTGTGTAAGAATATGTTGCTAAATTTGTCCCCTGTGCACCCGAAAAAGTGTGACATTTTACATGAAGACCTTTATTCAAATGTGTTTTGTTTTTTTGAAACTGAATGATATAGTATTTTGGTATTGTTTTTTATGTAACTGAACCCTTTCTCATTTTAAAAAAAACATACTTCAAATAAAAAAAATATGTATTAACTTAACCAAATTTAATGTCATATGGCGGACCTCCATTCATTTAAAAAAGAAGATAGAATATTCAATTCACATTGAGAACACTACCATTCAATTTAAGCACTATTTATATTAAATTACTATGTTATTTTAATAACTTTAACCTGTCAGCTTTATATAAATGACATAGTTTTATTATTTCATACATTATTTTGTTCGTAACTCAGATGGATGACTTATTACTCCAAAATGTCCCATTTCGGTTGTTAGTTGTCAGATTTCTATAATTTCTTCAATAAAATGATATTCTGCTGTATTTCCCAGAAAGAACAGTTACAACAAATGCAAAAACAGTTTTCAGCCACTCACATACAGAGATTTGAAGCATCTGCATGATTTAAAGTTATGTCCTCTGTGCACCCTGTTTTAGCAGATTTCAATAAAATGTCATAACTGACAAATATGGTGCTATTTCCATATTCTGAGAAGTGTGTATGTTATATTTAGGCATCACTTGATAGTTTAGCAACTTGATTGTAAGTGTGTTATAAATACCTTTTTTTATTATTTAATTATAAAGCCATCAAATGTTTACTTTTAAAGATATATTAAATTAATTTAACTACTGTTCCAATATTGAGGCACATAAGATAACATATTTTATTTAAATTGAAATTATTCATGTAATGCTTTTATATGTGCAAGGTACTATATGCTTCAATTCAGTGCACAGGGGACGTTTTTTTATATGGATAGCACATATACCAGATTATAATTCTGTACAGGAAATAAGTACCCTAGTGGAAAAGCTTGTAGTTAAGCTTCCTTTTCCAAAGAGATCACATAGAAGATATGAAAATAAATGAAGAAAAGACTGTTGAAAACATTAACACAATAAAGTCTATGAAGCGCAGAGAATGACTTAGGAAAGATCAAAAGTTGCAGAAAATGTATGACAGAGATCAAGATACTCAAGAGAAAAAGAGCAGAATTTGCCAGGTATTGCTCAAACCCTAAGAAAGAGGACAAATAAATCCTATTTATGATTTACAAATAAAAGAAAAGGAGAAACTAAACAAGGAGAGGCAGAGAAGAAATAAAATGAAGCTTTCTCCTTTCATTTTGTCGGTCATTTTCTGGACTTTTATTGTTTCCTCTGATGAAACAATAAAAGTCCAGAAAATGACAGACAAAATAAAAGGAGAAAGGTTAAAATGAGAAGGTATGAACACACACAGTTGAAGCAGCACCAGTTCAGAAAAAGCACAACATGCAAAACAACCCCTTCAGAGGGATTTCATGGCATGGGCCTCCACAATTAACCGTCTGGTAAACCGAAGTGAATGTCTTATATTAAAGTCCATAAGAAAAGTAGGCACACCAACTAAACCAGGAAAAAATTAACAAGAGGGCCAAATGGCCCTGAATCGCTCACCTGTCATATATTGCACATTCTTCCATTATATACAAATATTGAAAACCTAAGCCTATGAACACGGGGCGTGGCCAATTTTGACCCCAGGGCTAAAGTTTGAACAATCTTAATAGATGTCCGATAAACAATGCTTCATACCAAATATCTAAGGCCTTCGCCTTTTGGTTTCGGAGAAGAAGATTTTTTAAGTTTCATCATATACATATATAAGGAAACCCATGACCGCCCGGGTGGGGCCATTTTTTGACCCCAGGGCCAAAGATTGAACAATATTGGTACAAGTCAACAAGATGATATATCATGCTAAATATCTAAGCTCTTGTCACTACTTGATTTTATGTGTGTATCTATATATGTATATTTGTTATTAATTGTTGTATGTGGCCCATATTGAAAATTGGTTATGTGTGCTAAACATGTTATCCAGTTTAAATTAAGACGTTACTTGTCTTTGTGAGTTCGGAAAGTTTTCACTATAACACATATAGAGAAAACCCATCAGCCCCGGGCTGTGGCCAATTTTGACCCCAAGGCCATAATTTGAACAAACTTTGTACAGTTCCACTAGATGATGAATCATGCCAAATATCTAAGCTCTAAGCAACGTAAGTTCAGAGGAGATGATTTTTGAAGTTTTCACTATAAACATATATATAGAGAAAACTCATGACCCCCCAAGGGGGCGGGGCCAATTTTGACCCCAAGGACATAATTTGAACAATCTTTGTAGAGGTCCACTAGACGATGAAGCTTAGATATTTGGCATGATTCATCGTCAAAGATTGTTCAAATTATGGCCTTGGTGTCAAAATTGGCCCCGCCCCGTGGGTTAGGGTATTCTCTATATATATACCCTAACCCACGGGGCGGGGCCAATTTTGACACCAAGGCCATAATTTGAACAATCTTTGTAGAGGTCCACTAGACGATGAATCATGCCAAATATCTAAGCTCTAAGCAACATAAGTTCAGAGGAGATATTTGATTTTTTTACTATAAACATATAGAGAAAACCCATGACCACCCGGGGCGGGGCCAATTTTGACCCCAGGGCCATAATTTGAACACTCTTTGCAGAGGTCAACTAGACGATGAATCATGCCAAATATCTAAGCTCTAGTCCAAGTAAGTTAAGAGGAGAAGATTTTAAAGTTTTAACTATAAACATATCAAGTATACACATGACCCCCCGGGGTGGGGCCAATTTTGACCCCAAGGCCATAATTTGAACAATCTTTGTAGAGGTCCACTAGACGATGAATCATGCCAAATATCTAAGCTCTAGTCCAAGTAAGTTCAAAGGAGAAGATTTTTGAAGTTTTCACTATAAACATATAGAGAAAACCCATGACCCCCCGGGGCAGGGCCAACTTTGACCCCAAGGCCATAATTTGAACAATCTTTGTAAAAGTCCACTAGACGATGAATCATGCCAAATATCTAAGCTCTAGTCCAAGTAAGTTCAGAGGAGAAGATTTTTGAAGTTTTAACTATAAACATATCAAGTATACCCATGACCCCCCGGGGTGGGGCCAATTTTGACCTCAAGGCCATAATTTGAACAATCTTTGTAGAGGTCAACTAGACGATGAATCATGCCAAATATCTAAGCTCTAGTCCAAGTAAGTTCAGAGGAGAAGATTTTTGAAGTTTTAACTATAAACATATATAGTGAAAACCCATGACCCCCCGGGGCGGGGCCAATTTTGACCCCAAGGCCATAATTTGAACAGTCTTTGTAGAGGTCCACTAGACGATGAATCATGCCAAATATCTAAGCTCTAAGCAACATAAGTTCAGGAGATATTTGATTTTTTTTTACTATAAACGTATAGAGAAACCCATGACCCCCCCGGGGCGGGGCCAATTTTGACCCCAGGGCCATAATTTGAACAATCTTTGTAGAGGTCAACTAGACAATGAATCATGCCAAATATCTAAGCTCTAGTCCAAGTAAGTTAAGAGGAGAAGATTTTTGAAGTTTAAAATATAAACATATCAAGTATACCCATGACCCCCCCCCCCAGGGTGGGGCCAATTTTGACCCTAAGGCCATAATTTGAACAATCTTTGTAGAGGTCCACTAGACGATGAATCATGCCAAATATCTAAGCTATAGTCTAAGTAAGTTCAAAGGAGAAGATTTTTGAAGTTTTCACTATAAACATATAGAGAAAACCCATGACCCCCCAGGGCAGGGCCAATTTTGACCCCAAGGCCATAATTTGAACAATCTTTGTAGAGGTCAACTAGACAATGAATCATGCCAAATATCTAAGCTCTAGTCCAAGTAAGTTCAGAGGAGAAGATTTTTGAAGTTTTAACTATAAACATATCAAGTATACACATGACCCCCCGGGGTGGGGCCAATTTTGACCCCAAGGCCATAATTTGAACAATCTTTGTAGAGGTCCACTAGACGATGAATCATGCCAAATATCTAAGATCTAGTCCAAGTAAGTTCAAAGGAGATGATTTTTGAAGTTTTCACTATAAACATATAGAGAAAACCCATGACCCCCCAAGGGGGCGGGGCCAATTTTGAACCCAAGGCCATTATTTGAACAATCTTTGTAGAGGTCCACTAGACGATGAATTATGCCAAATATCTAAGCTCTAGTCCAAGTAAGTTCAAAGGAGAAGATTTTTGAAGTTTTCACTATAAACATATAGAGAAAACCCATGACCCCCCAGGGCGGGGCCAATTTTGACCCCAAGGCCATAATTTGAACAATCTTTGTAAAGGTCAACTAGACAATGAATCATGCCAAATATCTAAGCTCTAGTCCAAGTAAGTTCAGAGGAGAAGATTTTTGAAGTTTTAACTATAAACATATCAAGTATACCCATGACCCCCCGGGGTGGGGCCAATTTTGACCCCAAGGCCATAATTTGAACAATCTTTGTAGAGGTCTACTAGACGATGAATCATGCCAAATATCTAAGATCTAGTCCAAGTAAGTTCAAAGGAGAAGATTTTTGAAGTTTTCACTATAAACATATAGAGAAAACCCATGACCCCCCAAGGGGGCGGGGCCAATTTTGAACCCAAGGCCATTATTTGAACAATCTTTGTAGAGGTCCACTAGACGAAGAATCATGCCAAATATCTAAGCTCTAGTCCAAGTAAGTTCAAAGGAGAAGATTTTTGAAGTTTTCACTATAAACATATATAGAGAAAACCCATGACCACCCAGGGGCGGGGCCAATTTTGACCCCAGGGCCATAATTTCAACAATCTTTGTAGAGGTCCACTAGACGATGAATCATGCTGAATATCTAAGCTCTAAGCAACATAAGTTCAGAGGAGATATTTGATTTTTTTTTACTATAAACATATAGAGAAAACCCATGACCACCCAGGGGCGGGGCCAATTTTGACCCAGGGCCATAATTTGAACAATCTTTGTAGAGGTCCACTAGACGATGAAGCATGCCAAATATCTAAGTTCTAGTCCAAGTAAGTTCAGAGGAGAAGATTTTTGAAGTGGTAACTTTAAACATATAGAGAATACCCATGACCCCCCCGGGGCAGGGCCAATTATGACCCCAGGGCCATAATTTGAACAAACTTTGTAGAGGTCCATTAGACGATGAATCTTGCCAAATATCTAAGCTCTAGTCCAAGTAAGTTAAGAGGAGAAGATTTTTGAAGTTTTAACTATAAACATATCAAGTATACCCATGACCCCCCGGGGTGGGGCCAATTTTGACCCTAAGGCCATAATTTAAACAATCTTTGTAAAGGTCCACTAGACGATGAATCATGCCAAATATCTAAGCTCTAGTCCAAGTAAGTTCAAAGGAGAAGATTTTTAAGTTTTCACTATAAACATATAGAGAAAACCCATGACCCCCCGGGGCGGGGCCAATTTTGATCCCAAGGCCATAATTTGAACAATCTTTGTAAAGGTCCACTAGACGATGAATCATGCCAAATATCTAAGCTCTAGTCCAAGTAAGTTCAGAGCAGAAGATTTTTGAAGTTTTAACTATAAACATATAGAGAATACCCATGACCCCCCGGGGCGGGGCCAATTTTGACCCCAGGGCCATAATTTGAACAAACTTTGTAGAGGTCTACTAGACGATGAATCATGCCATATATCTAAGCTCTAGGCCAAGTAAGTTCAGAGGACAATATTTTTGAAGTTTTCACTATAAACATATAGAGAAAACACATGACCCCCCGGGGCGGGTTCAATTTTGACCCCAAGGCCATAATTTGAACAATCTTTGTAAAGGTCCACTAGACGATGAATCATGCCAAATATCTAAGCTCAAGTCCAAGTAAGTTCAGAGGAGAAGATTTTTGAAGTTTTCACTATAAACATATAGAGAAAACCCATGACCCAAGGGCCATAATTTGAACAATCTTGGTAGAGGACCATTTGGTGATCCTACCTACCATATATCAACGGCCTAAGCCTTGTGGTTTGGGAGAAGAAGATTTTTCCTTTTGGTAGCTATGGCAACCAGAGTTCCCCATGGAATTGAATTCTTTAAACAACTTTGATAGAAGACCACCCAAGGGACAAGGAACATCCCTATGAAGTTTTATTAATATTGGCCCAGCGGTTAAGGAGGAGATGTCTTTTAAATAAATTGTTGACGGACGAGGCACGACGCACGCCGGACGCCGGACAAAAGGCGATCACAAAAGCTCACCTTGTCACAAAGTGACAGGTGAGCTAAAAATATTACTTGCATTATGATTTGTCCCCTGTGCACCATTTCAATCACATAACAAAGAACTAAACATGTATGAATTCTAGCACTTTATATTACCATTAATGATATTTTCTTATTTTTGGACTCAATTTGAAGTAATGAATGCTATATATGTGATTGTTTGCTGTAAGTTGTTCTCTTAGCCATTATTTTCCATTTGCATCATTACATGCTGTTGAATTTTGAGGGAATTGTTGTGAAAAATGTGATACTGAAGAAATTTTGAGGAAAATACTAACATATACACAGAAATGTCTTAAGTTGATCACAAATAATGTTTTTATTAACATAAAGGCATATTATATTGGTTTTCAATATGTGTTCCCTGTGCACCGAAAAATAGTTTAATTTAGAAATGAAAAGTTTGGCAATTGTAAGTTACAATACATTCTTGAAATTTGGTATGTGGTCTATAAAGATGCATAAGGTGAGGTATATGTAGATTTTTCCCTTATTTGATTCTTGTTTTAATTACAGCAAAAACTTTGTGAGTTAATAATTTATTTTTGGTTTCACATTTAGACAAAATGTGTTGATTTTTTTTATTTTCCTTAAACAACTGAGTTATTATGCACATGACTACACACAGGTACCAATTACTGATTATATAATTCAGAAAAAGCATATGATTTATGCAAGGTTCTTGTCATTTAAGACACTTTTATAAATCAACCATATTGTAAGAAATGTTCGCAATATTTGGATTCAAGGTCATAATCTTTTTTTATTTGTATTTCCTGATACTTTTCCAAAGTTGTTTCTCTGTAATTTGAAGTATTTACTTTCATGTAAAATAGGTGACAATCATGAAAACTGGGTTTGAATTTTCAACCCCTATGTCACACTTTTGCCTCATTATTTTGAAAACCACCCATATATGTATATAAATGTAACTGTGTTCGGTATACTAAAATAGATATTGCATGGCTTCCAGTGTGACAGTACATATTGTCAACATTCGGGTAAATACTGTAACCCAAGGCGAAGCAAAGGGTTACAGTATTTCCCTCATGTTGACAATATGTACTGTCACACTGGAAGCCATGCAATATTTATATAATGTCATATCCCTGGCACATTTTATCTTTCTTTAAAGGATCTCCAATACAAACTTCTTTAAAATATTGATCCAATGACTCCTAGCCCCTAAAAAATCATGGTCATGTTTTTAAATTTGGTGATTGACAGACATTAGTATCATTATTATGAAATGACAGAACATCCATTAAGGATGATGGGAGACTCACTGGGTAAGCCATCCATTTTAGTGGCTAGAAACAAGAATCCTTACTGACCCAACAACAATGCTTTGAAAAACAAATGTATACTATTTACTCACCACGATCAGACTAATTGGAACAATTTTAGGTATCTTGAACTTTGTATTCCTTTTGCACTCCTTTTTGTTTTTGGTGGGTTTTTTTCCCTGACTTCCTTCAATGTTTAAACGGATTTCACTCTTCTTTTCCTCTGACTTTTTGCTCTCTTCTTTTTTTCTGTGTTGTTGCAAGTCACGATAATCAGAAATGGTATTACACCCAGTTTTGGCTTCTTCTTCACCATATCTTAAGACTTCATCATCTTTAGAAAGAGAAGGCAACGCTCTTCCAAATCTTTTGTGAAGCTGACTGACCTGAAAGAAAACGAAATTACCTTCAAAATCAAAACATAATTATAATCATTGTTTTAAAGCATGAACATAATAGCCCATATTATCGTAAAGTATGCTTCACACAAGTATACCTTGTTTCAGGTTTAATATATTATAAAAATCACTCTGTATAACACATGAGTATTATTACAGTTTCAAACTGAATAATTTAATTGGAAATAACACAAATGTCTCACTGGGGGTGATGTCACAATTTAAAATAAATCCAATTTCATTAAAGGTATAAAGTGTTTATGTCGTGATTTTTACTGGATATCATCTCAGTATTAATTCGACTTAAAGAGTAAAAATTATCGGATAACTACATTGTAGAAATGTGTCCATAGGACATGCCACATTTGTCACAATAGCAAGGGGCCATTATTTTATCCATTTTCCATAAATGTGCATCAAAAATTATGAGTTCCAAAACTTCATAATATCAAATATCTTCTTGTAAGATCTGACAAATGTATGACTTATCATTTTGAAGTCCAATTTTTGCTAATTCAAGGGTCAACATTCTAATTGTAGTACGCAGGGTTCGAAATTAGACTCGCATACTGGCAAAATGCAAGCAACATTTGCAAATTGCGAATGACTTTTATTCAAGCTCGCAAAATTCTGCGAGTGGCTTTTTATAGACCACAAAATGTTAAAAGGAAGGTAGAATAAACCTGAACTTAACTCCGCTATTTAGTCGAGTGTAAATAGCCTATAAATGGCATGTTTACACTACCAGTATAAAGAAGACAGTACAGAGTCACGCTCTAGTAAGTTTCCAAAAATAGAACAAATACGAAAAAGCCGAGTTTTATCTCAAATCTTTCCGGGATGCTCCGAGGCGTGCATAAAAAAGTGAATACAAATGACTTAATCACCTAGCTCAATCATTGGCTAAATTTAGCGCTATCGCGCACTAGATGTAAACCCCATCAACCTTTGAATATATTTCCGCCCAACTGTCAAAGTGAATAGACTTCGCCGATTGATATATTTCATGGTCGAAAGCATCCACGCTACATTTACTGTTGCTTTTACTTATTTTTTATATATATAATGTTAATGATTACTTACAGACTTAATAAAATCTGTAGCGTGCTTGCTGAATGGGTATTACCTGATGGCGAGGGTAAATATACAAAGTTAACAATGTCAAATTATTGGACAGCTTTGTTATCAATAAGCGGCCAGCATCTGACGAGTATTTCCGTACCCCCCCTAAAAAAAATAAGCCATCAACAAGTTCTAGTAGTCGAGTCACTCAAAATTGATTCTTTTTCATATTTATAATATGTCTTAAGTGTAATTTTCTACTTTAATTAGAAAATATTATAAGGGAATAATGCAAATAATAAAATTGCAAGTTGATTTTTACATTTTGCGAGTTTCCTCAAAAAGCACTCGCAAAAATTTGCAAGTGCTCCTCAAAGTTAAACCCTGGTACATGCAGCAGGAAACAACTTCATCCAATGAATGACATCCCCCAAGGTTATACATGACTTTATATATTTGGTAACTCTAAATGAAATAATTTGTAGTTTTCAGAGACACAAGACCAAAAATGCCAATTTTTCCTTATAAATTCAAGGACTGTTACTTTGGATATATACTATGTGCAGTGGCAAACAAAACTTATGCAGTCTTTGCCTTATTTCTTTTCAGCACTTGTCCTTTCCAGCAAGTAATTGAAGAAAACAACATGCCCAAAAACAGTTTTACTTGCCCAAAATAACCAATTAATGCGTAAATGTACGAAACCAAATTTTCAATATTATAATAAGGTTCAATCAGGTTTGTAAATTGTTGTTGAAGAAATTATGAAAACAGAGGGATCTAAATTTCGGATAAATGTACTTGCCCGTTTGGGCAACCACCTTGGAATTTGACATGCCCGAAACAGTATTTACTTGTCCCGGGCTTCAGGCATTCCAGTTATAGTTATGATGAAGACTGCTTGTGCACAAAGGTCAAATAAGTCTGGAGTTTTAATCAACACCAGTCCAGAAATGCCAATTTTTGCTTATTCAAGGGCCATAACTCTGCGTTTAAAAACTGCAGCAGAAAAAAACGATGCATAGCTTCATCACCACAACAACATTTTCCTAATCTTTCATGGCTCTTGGTCAAATAGTTTTCAGCGAAACAAGTCCAGCCAAATAAAGAAAAACACTTGGCAAAAAATCACAAAAATGTTTTCCTCTTTGGGTTTTGCCATAGAACATCAGATTAGGTTTCTAACAAGTGGCAAAACCTGAGAGGAATGGACAGAGAAGAAGTTACAAGGCGAAAATATTCCTTTTATTCTACTGTGAAATCATTTATATTCGTTGGCATGAAATATCGTGGTTTTCCGAAATTTTACATTTTCGTGGGTACTTGAATTTGTGGTTTTTCATTTCTGAAAAAAAAATCTGAAACTGCGATCGTCCTAAATCGTCTGCATCATCTCATGCGCTGGGCACATGATTTCCCTCTTCTATGTCATACGGTTTACGACACTCACAATAGTGGTACAATATGCCAATTAGTGCATATACCCTATCAAATTAATCGACTTAATGGAAATTAAGGTCATAAAAGAAGATGCACCCTGATCAGCGAAGCCACTGAATACCAATTAAGAATTTTGCAAACTGTGAAAACACCGAGAAGGTGCGTATATTTGAGTAAACAATCAATGTCATCGATTAAATATTTCTTTAAAGAATAAAAAAATCGAGTACCAACATTCAACACACACATCTTGTAAACCTGGAGATTTTCATAAACAGTGGTCGAAATTAGCACAAGCCCGCAAGCCCTGCACTGGTAAAATGTCTTCCGGGCTTGCTCAAATTCTGAATTTTATATAGCAGGGCTTGTTCAAAAATATGACTCCATGCAATAGTATAAGAATTCGGGCTAGTTCATCCAAAAGTCTAATTTCAATGACTGCATAAATAGCACACATTACAGCATCTGTTTCTGCCATTTCACGCCACCCACGAAAACCACGAACATTAATGTCCCACAAACATTAATGATTTCACAGTATTATAATTGCAAAACTATGAATAATACCAAATTTCATCTTCAAAAAATAAAAAAACGGAAGATGTTGACTAATCTATTTTGTCAGAGCTAAGACTAAGCTAACCACTTAGATGGCACACTGCATGATAGATGGTTCACTATGTCTGACCAAGTGGTTCACTAAATCCTGGTTCACTAATGGGAAGTGGTTCACTTAGTACTACTTTCGGGTTTTTCTTATAGTAGTTACAATAATGAGCGATCAGCGATACTTTTTTATTATAAGACTGGGCGAAATAATAAATAGCAATATTTTGCATCGATGGTGAATAATAAGGACAAAATTGTTCAATATGTAACCGACAGTGATCTAAACTGGATTGAATTTGTCATTAGAGTCGTTATTTTCACATAAATATATTCTCTGTCACTAATACCATTATATACATGTACACAACCTGTCAGAATTGTCCAACATTTACAGATTTCGTGATAAACAATTGACACATGTAAAAAAGTGTAAAAAGTGTGACATCACCTTAAGTTCTAATAATATGGAACTGACTAATTTTAAAAACTTTATAATTATGTTATCGATGACAAATCAATAATAATAAAACAAAAGAATCGTTGACGGCCATTATTTAGGTAGACTATTCCTTATTTGGAATAAATTACAAAATTCCATACCTTTTCCTTACATGTCTGTCCCTCCTGTGATGGCATGGAAACTACCATTTCAATGCAGAGGCACCTTTCAGGCTGGCAAGGCCCTTCCCACTTTCTCGCCTCTGCAGCTTTTCACTGTAAATTTTATTATTCCGTTTACAATTATTTCACATACAGTATAGTATCAAACATTTTTATTGGTTAAAATTTGTGTGCTGTGAAACTCTTCCAAAAAACAACAACACAGTGGAAACACTGATAAATAAACGTCGAACCTAAAACTATTTATTTTCGGATTACACCACAGTTACTTGGTATTTGGACTGCATTTTAGACCAATCGAGCTATCTCGAGCCATTGGTCCCTAGGATGATCTCTTGGACTGAGAATCAGAAACAAGAGGGCCAAGATGGCCCTATATCGCTCACCTCAGTAAAACTTTGTGCTATAGACTTGTTGATAATTAAAGGACAATAAAAGGGATTTGGCTTCTCTGATGTTTGAAATTGTCACCTCGAGAGTGTTAAAAAGGTTTTTCCATATTTGGGCTCTGTGACCTAGTTTTTGACCCCAGATGACCCATATTCAAACTTGAGCTAGAAATCATGAAACAACCTTTCTGCCAAATTTCCAGGATATTTGGGCTGAAAATGTTTCCTCTAGATAGGGTGTTAACAAGGTTTTTCCATATTTGGACTCTGCAGGTCTTTTTCAGCCCATTTTGGGAAAAAGACCGTAGACATTTTGGGAAATTATTTAATATTAGTTTATTTTCCCTTTAAAAGACCCCAAAAATATCAATCCTTGGGAGTGTTTATATATATCTATTGCAATAAATCAAGACAGATAATATTTCATACTGATCTCTGAATGTGATAAAAATCAATGATTTCCGAGTTCAATTATCAAAATAACTTTACATCACATAATTTATTAGGATACAAATAAACCAGTACAGGTAAAAGACTTACTAAAAAAGAAAAAAAAAAGAAAAATTGGGATTTTTTTCTGAAGATTGGGAAAAATATCTTATATTTTGCTATGGGAATGGGTCTGATAGTCGGACCCGTGGGTACTAAAGAAAAAGTCCTGCTCTGTGACCTAGTTTTTGACCCCAGATGATCCATATTCGATCTTGAGCTAGAAATCATTATAACAACCTTTCTGACAAATTTCCAGGATATTGGGGCTGAAAATGTTACCTCTAGAGTGTTAACAAGGTTTTTCCATATTTGGGCGCTGTGACCTAGTTTTTGACCCCAGATGACCCATATGAGTTATTACTGGGACAAACATCCTGACCAAGTTTCGTGACAATTGAGTCAAAAATGTGACCCCCAGAGTGTTAACAAACTAAGTGTGGACGGACGACAGACGACAGACAATCATCGATCCTAAAAGCTCACTCTCAGCCTATGGCTAAGCCTAAGGTGAGCTAAAAATGTGTTTAGTACTCTATGATACACATAATAAACAAATAATCTGCTTTAAGTCGTATATTTTTACATATTAAATATTTTTAAATTTCTTACCATCTTTATCATTCACAAGTTATGTAGGATAGTAGATTTCGGATTGAGACATGTATTGAAACGAGCTCAGATCTACAAGATTTTTTGAATAAAACAACTGTCGCATCATGTTCAGAAGGAAGTTATCTCAAAGGTGCAATCACTCAACAGGGTTTTTTTTGGCAATTTTTATAGCCGGTATTCGGCCGTGTTCCCAATGGCAAAAAGTATCTTTTTTCCCAATTTCCGAATAAAAATTCCCAATCTGGAGTTCCAAAATGACGAAAGAAAAAAAGAGAAAATTGACGATGAAAATATAAACAACATAGTTATTTCCCCTACATGCAAGCGTCTATTCACAGAGACATACAATGATCAGTGGTGAAAGGTGGATTTTCATTGGTTGAACTTTACTTTCCATCCAATCAGAGAGCATGTATCAAATTAAGAGTTCTTTACATTGTGTTAAAATCATGTGTTATTGTAAACAAAAGGATTAATGATTTTAAGTTGACAGCAGACAATGTGAATGTCCGTCGGACAGTCGGACATGTCCGGTATATTTTCATTTTGACCGACGAAACTTTTGTTTTGGTCGGTCACAATGTCCGGTGAAAAATTACAGTCAGCACCGTTTAATTTTCGGGAAATTTACTTTCAGTTTCTAAATAAATCAGAGTTATTTTTAACTATTTTATCATGATTATTCAGCGTGTTAATCCGTGTATCACTATTTGTAAACCCCGTTTTGACATGTTTCCGTACAAGCCGATAATACGCGTAAGGTTCCGATTTCAGCTCGTACTCTTATACTTTTATTTTACGGAAATGTTCGGAAAAATTCCGAGTTTTTTTGCCTGAGTTTGACTTGTAGTACAATCCGTTACATTTTATAACCGTACTGTATCTTTAATTTAAAAATGAATTAAAAGAGTAAGATCTAGCTGTTCCATGGGTAGACGAACCAGATATGAGGTTTTTTTGGGAGGCAAGGGAAGAAAAAAAAATATGACATAAGATCCGAATATTGATTTTTTTACATGATGTTTAGCTTTTTTTGTAATTTATTATAGTACTGTAGGACAAATCTAACCAAAAAGATCTAAACCTGTTATAATGGGGAATTACAAAACTTATTTAAAAAAGAGGCTTAAAAATCAAGGTTTAGACTGATGTAACTGAATACTGTTTGTAACATTGCGACAGGTAAAAATTTGGTGCGACAGGTAAACTTTCAGTGTTTACCTGTCGCAATGTCCTGTGAAGAAGAAAAAGTTGTCGCGTTGTCTGTGACAGTAGATTATTCGGTGCAGAAGGGGATTAAAATTACTAATAGACAATGCTGTTCTTTGTCATGCCTCACATACATGACCTTGACCTTCATTGCCAATATCGGAAAACAACAGAACTGAGAAGTAAAACTGAAAGTAGACAACTCGGTGAAATTAACAAGTCTTTATTTATTTATAATGATGGTGTATTTAATTTTTGATGAATGACAAAAGGAAACAAGTTGATGAAATTTTACAAAAAATATTCATTTGCTTTTTATCAATTGCATAAAAAGTCTGACTATTTTTAATAGATAGCAGATTTTGTATCCAATTTCAGCCCATCAAATTATCTTCTATTAAAAATAATTTTCTATGAAGTACTTTTATTATATGACAGTGTCTGATAGAAATATTAATAAAGGGGGAAAACAATTTGACTATTTCAAAGAGTTAAAACAAGTGCTTAAACAATGTAAGGTGATTACATCTACAGTACACTCAACGAGTTAGACCCACTTTCCTCGCTCACTCCGAGGGATAAAGTGGATGATAGCGGGTTTCCTCCGAGGGTAAAACTGTTGCCCTTGCTAAAATCCCCCCCAAGTTCCTCCGAGTGGCTGGCTTACCGCTGAGTTTAATATGAACAATAGCGTTGAGAATCGTCCGATTTTATGATTCCGCGGTGGAACTCCCGAGTCTAATCAGATAAGCAAGAAATCATTTTTGTTTAGAAGTTATTTATTTTTATGCTTATGCACATTGTTAAGCGTAAAAGATTCTTACATGTATCAGCGTTTAATTTGTATTTATGTCCGTAAACGCCAATTGAATATTGTCTTGGAGTATAAACATTGAATCATTAAAGTATATCCACCAAGTTATTGCATCATAAAGCAGCCGACTTTTTACACGATTCTGAACCATGACCTCTGACGTCAAGCGCGTGATCAATACAATGTAGAATATACTATTTATTATTGGTGGTTAAAAATAGCTATGACGTTTCATGGAATTTTCCACAGAAAACGAGGCAAGAAGGCTTTCAAAACCATGCGCTGTGAACTTTAAACTCGTGTTTGAACTCCTGATTTTCCGAAAATGTGTAACCTAGAATTTCTGGGAAGAAATGTGTTGATCAGTCATTAGCAAAAACACGTTTATAAGATGCATGTGCAACTAGTGAAATACGACTGCATTCTTGTGGTAAGCTAACTTCATGCAAAACGGGCAGAGGAAAAATAATAGCAATTTACTGGAGCCGTCGTAATCGGTTGAAAATTTTAATAAAATAAATAACTTTAGCGTAGATTCTTATCTAGTGTCCGCAGAGTTTCGCGGAGTTAACCCCTCCGAGGAACGCCGAGTTCGTTATTCTTCGGTCGACTGATCACCCTCCGAGGGCGTTAAATTCAAACTCCGAGGAACGCGGACAGCCGATAAAATCATTGTGTTGGCCGCGATAGCAAAAATCCGCGGAGGGAAACGGAAAGTTGGTCTAACTCGTTGAGTGTACTGTAGTAAGTGAGTATTATGTTAAAAATACCAAAGCAATTCATTTTAATAATCTATAAATTTTATCCTTTGTAATTATTTATGAAGAATTTCCCAATTTTTGCAAAATTGACACGAAAATTCCCAATCTCACGGGTATAGGTCATATTCCCAAAATACCGAAAAAAAAACCTGACTCAACAAGCACAAACTAGACCCATGTTCGCAATTTTCTTTAATAACTCTGCCAAGAATACTGTTTATATACCGAATCACAGATCTTCACCAGTACTTTTGAGTATGCACAAGGGCCGAACCCGGCATGCAATTTTTGGCTCTACGCGCGGACCAGTCTTGAGGTAAACATATCCCTAGTTCCCGTTCGCACGTTAAGTTGAAAAGCGCATGCCGGGTCCGGCCGGTGTGCATGGTCAAAATTACTGGCGAAGATCTGTGAGTCGGTAAATGAACAGTATTTTTGGCAGAGTTATTAAAGAAATTTGGGAAAATGCTACTAGTTTGTCAATTATATAACCCTAGTGGATTTTTTGATTTTATAGAAATTTGAAAATCTTCGACAAATCATGTTTAATAGTTGAATTGTGTTCCATGCACAGGTGCTGGTCACATTGCCTGGATACAGTAATACAAAAAAAACCTTCGATTTGGATAAATACTCAACGAGGTTTTAATGATAGGAATGATATTTTAAGCTTCTCTTTGTAATGCATGCACAAAGTTTGAATGTCAGTCTGTTCTTAACATGTTTTTTTGGCTTTATTAGATTATCTCAATTATTTTAGGAACCATGCTCTTTTGATTAGGTCCGTTCAGAATTGATAAATTTTTGCACATTATTTTTATTTTTATATTTATTTATATATTATACTAATTTTTTTTTATGAAAAATTGTGGAATAATTTTATGACATATAATAACTATTCACTATTTTGACCAAAATTAATAATAGTTAAAATAAAAAAAATATTAAAAATAAAAAATGATGAAAAAAAATGTATTGCTGTATCCAGGCAATGTGACGAGCACCTTTGGTTCCATGACGTGTTAAGCAGTCAGTGTTTTCATTAAGGAGAGTTTGAGCAGGCCCAAATTTAATTTGAGACGGCCCAAATAGCGAGCATTCGAGGTGCCAGCTAAAACTGGGGGGGGGGGGGAACGGGGACATGCCCCCCCCCCAGAATTTTTTTTAAAATCTACAAGCCATTTTCTGCATTCTGAGCATTTAAAAAGTGTTATGTGCTTTATTTTTAGTAGCAAAATTTACCCTCAGGCAAGATACCCTCAAGATAGTTTTGAAATATTTTAGTTTTATGAAATTATTTCTTTCTTCTTTTATCGTGATTGGTTTTACGAACATCCACTATTTTGGGTGTAAGTCTACCTATCAATCCTTGGTTACACAACTGTGATCTGATGTGTATCGAACAGTCACAAACAAATAATTGAGATATGACTTACACTTTTAATACATATCTTTGCTGTTACATATGATATTTTTAATTTTCCTAATAAACTCCCAATTGAAATTTAATTTTATCAAAAACAGAAGTTAATATTAAGATTTATAAACCAACCTGGAAATGATTTGAAAAACTTTTTAAATTTTTGTTGACCTTCCACTTTCTTTTCTTCTCCATTTTCTGCGAGTGATTGATTCCAAATCAAAATCATTCCAACTCCAACTCACGTGACACATGATTTCAATTGTTTATTTACCAATACAAGGGTTATATATGACGCTGATTTACAGCACTGACAGCCTCTATAGTGATATCACACCAGAAAGGACTTCTACACAAATACACTAAAAATAGACGAAATGTGTAAATCAGATGTAATCTATAAATAGATGACCTGGTGTTGACAGATCATTTAATGCCCAGCGGGGTCTTATAATTGACAATTATCCCATATGCTTGTTGTTTTGTTTACATTATTCTCGCGGATTTTTTTTATTTGTTAAGAATTTGAGCCGGCCAACATTCTATTTGAACAGTCATTTTAGCCGGCAGCCGGCTCTTAATGAAAACCCTGAAGCAGCCCATAAAATGTTTTTTTGCGACTGTTTCTTACCCACACACACTACATACATTCAAGTATCTGTGGCTCGACTGGCCAAAAATGTTGTCCAAATACCAAGTAACTGTGGTTTGTACGTTGTGAATAGAAAGACATTCTGACTTATAACACTGACGAATGGGGCAAAATCGAAATTACTCTTCTTAGCTGCTAAGGCATAAAAAGAAACATTAACAAGTTTGACCTTAACAAGATACCTGTAATTCCTTTCACTTGCCAATACAGCCCCTGTTATCACTTTATTTCGACAGTTTCTTACTAATGTGTTTCAATATTAAGAATGTATGTTACTCAATCGATATCATACTCATATAGCTCAACGTTAAAGATGGCCGTCCTCGTCTTGCCGTAATTAGTTAAAACCAATCGGAACTCCTCGGCTAGTATCAAGATATGGTCTATCTCGTAGCTTACCGGAGATGGCCGAGTTGTTACGATTGGGAAAGTAGCAGACAACTGTTTTTTTATCTCACGACACAACACTTTTGGCTCAAGACCACAGTTATCTGCCCCCCCCCCCCCCCTCCCCGTTGACCAAGATCCGGATGTGAATACAGAGAAAAGAGTGCTTGTGTTCAAGTTTGTCTGGTTCCCAGCGTACTCTGCACAACAAGAGTACGTCTGGCGTGAGCTAAAAATGGCGACTTCCAGTGTAAACTTGTACAGCGGATAGGGTAAAAGTATAAATGTTTGAACCATTGGCTGAAACATGGACCTATAAACCATAGGTCCGTGGCTGAAATTACGAAATAACATTAAGCTTTAAAGCCTGTAACTGTAGCACAGCAGAGATTTTGTCATAGATTTAAAGTTCTTGAGCAATTGCATTTCGGTTTACTGTTATAGTGTTCGAATGATGCGAATGTAATGCCAATTTGGATACTTTAAATCAAACTGCAGTATACAAGAAAAAATATTGCTAAGGAACTACTTACTACGGTATTTAAAACCTTACGAAACATTGTGTCCTAAACTTGGCAACAATGAACTGAATGGTATCCATTGATACCCCCGTTTTATACAGATAATACTTCATACTGGAGACATGACAGTGCATTATCATACAGTCTGATCCACAGTTGTCTGATCTAGCCAACACTGTCTGCAAGTGCAAGTAATCGGTAATGTTTACCAGTATGAAGGGTGACCAAGAACATTGGGCAGTTTTGTTCATGTATACTAATATTTAAAAATGTTATGTTTCTTCTTCTACTGGGAGAATAAGTTCCATGTTCCATAACAAGTTGACCTCAAAAAACTGAAGAATGGCAAAAGAGTTACCTGTTTTACCAACCTGACCAAATATTTGATAATAAACCTGTTAATGAGTTATTTTTCTCAGAGGGTATAAGTGGAAGAGATGAACAAAACAGAATTTATTTGATTTAAACTATTACAGTTTCTCATCATAAAGATATATAAAATAAATAAATACAAATTTAATGTTCAATAAGCAATACAAAAGTATGAGTTGCTACATATTAACAAAGTGATACTTAAATATTAAGCATTGTATGAGCTCATAAAGATAAAAACAAGGGAACAAATCATAACATTTCACATCATGGATATATCATGCAAAGAAAAAATATTAAATAGAGTTGTTTTTAATTAACAAAACTATTTAAATGCCAAGTCCTAATTTTGTCTGCAACAGTAATCAATGCTGTTAAAAATGTATTTGTTCAAGGTTTCTCTTGGAAAATTTTAAGATAATAAGTGAAAGTTCAGCCAAGGACAATATCAGTTTTAATTTCTCATGTTGAGTAAAGTTACCAAATATGGATTCCTACTTCTGGCACACTCACAGCCATATATAATTAAAGTTTAAATCTTTATTAAAAATTATGTCATTTTTTATCAATTTACATTAAAACTTTCATTATTATAATGGATAATGTCACAAACAGAAAAGCAATATTACAGTAATTTGTATCAAACATCTCCATTCGTTGCCTTTGATGAAGAGTTGGAGAATGCGTTGGTTTGATTATATGCCTCTTGAAAGTCTAGAAGCACCCTGAAAACCACGTGGACCAACATAAATCTGGTTTAAAGCTGTCCCAACTGAAGTTTGCTATTTTTTTTATTGTTTTTAATTTAAGACACTGCTTCTTGTTGCACTCCCTCTGGTCTCCATTTATACATTATACAGTTCAAGATACTTCAAATCCTCTGCTAGAGATGAGCTCATTATGCCTCTGGTAATTTGTCCAGGACTGCCTCTACCTGTTGCAAAAAATAATATTCATAGAAATAACCACATTTAAATTTCTGTCCACATAAACTTGAACAGCTGATTACCTTACAGGTCAACACATGCCAGGTGTCCTGAAGATTTTATTCCCAATAACAATTTTAAATTCTTCTCTTCCATTATATTCTTAATGAAACTAAGGCCTAAGAAATACATTTGTCTCGATTTACCCGACTGTACTTATGAATAAGGTGCTGACCATACTGTTTTTAAAGTCAGAGGGTAAATATGAAAGAAATGTTGTTTTTTTCAATGTAGTTTAAAACCTTTACCGCTTTGTACAGACAATCCTATATAAAGCGTAGTAATTTGTTTTAACTGGTAATAAAGAGCCTACAATCTCTAACTGTTATAAAGAAGATGTAACCCTAGCCAAACCATTTTATCGGCCTAAGTGTCTTAACATAAAAGGACCATTGACTATTGTATTGAGTGGGTTGGCACTTCCCACTTACATTATGGCAATAACATTTTAATGTGGGAGACTGCAGACAATTAGGAACATGTTTGGAACCAACTAGTGTAAAACTATCTCTCATTATTAAAAAATACAGTCTGATCAGATCTAAAATTATGATACTACCGATAATGACCAAAAACAGTGATGAAACATAAATAGGTTAATTTCAATCACAAACAGAGGAAAGTTAAATATTTTTAATTCGCTCAATCTTAATTTATATACACATCAAAACAATTTCAGACTGATCTTGATTTCACTTGCCTTCAATGCAATAAAGCTGAACATCAGCTCAATTTCATAAAAAAATAAATATATAAAGAATGATAACCACTTCTTTTTTCAACTTACAAAGCAACTCCATTTAACGACCCTTTCAATGTCCTTCAGCTCAGCATAGTGTCGAAGTCATCCTTATGTGAACAGACTCAGCACCTTTGTCCACTTCTTTCTGGAATAAAAAAAACACACACAAAAAAAATTCGATTATTTTGAAAACTTGACTTCTTGTTACAAGCTGAATACTTAAAGCTGCACTCTGACAGACTGAACGTTTTGACAAAAAAGTCTTGGAACGAGCCAATTTATGCTAAAATGCATGTAAACCAGTCATATAAGGCTAGATTGCAGATTTTTATATTTAAGTTCAAAAATTGATGTTTCATGCAGTTTTCTTAAACCGTCAGTAACGTTTTTAGCCATAAAACATTCATTTTTGAACGTTAATATGGAACTCTGCGATCTGATCATTTGTCAGCAGTCTTTTACCACTGGTTTGCAGATGTTAACAAGATTTCAAGATTTCAAGATTTATTTAGATCATGGGTTATTACAACCATGTGATCAGAACAATAACGCTTTAACAAACAATTAATTTAACATATATATATAAACAAAGTGGACATATATTACATACAGTTTCCTATAATAGGAAATACTAAGACAAATAAGTCGTATTGTTTTTAAAGGAGAATGACTATTTGACATTAGATAAAAGGGATTTACAAAATATAGCCAGTTTAATAAGTTCTTTTTTGTTTTTACTGTTCATTAATTGATCTAACTTAATACAATTAGGGTTACGACAAAAGTACAATTTAATATTTTTCTTTCTATCGTCTGAAAAATGTTGACATTCAAACAAGTAATGAAATTCATCACCTAAACTATTACTACTACACAAATGACATGTTCTACAAAATCTCTCAACATTTTGACCACGCCCTACTTCAATAGGAAATTTGTGATTCATAATTCTAAATTCAAGCAAATACAATGAAAAATTCTTGGGTAGTATATCAATATAGCTTTCAAACCCAAAAACTTTTTTGTATACTTTATACATTTGACATTTTGGTGAATTTGAAACAATACTATACTAATTTTGAATAAATTGGTCAGATAATCTGTTTTTAACCATATTTTTAAAACCAATAACACTATTAACCTGTTGCAAATCAAAGTACATACTTAATCCTAAATCATTTAAAGAATTCTTAACAAAGGAAAGCCATGGGAACTTTAAGCCAGAGGTAACATCATTGTGCAAAGAATATGCAGTATTATACAATAAATGACTAATTTTGCTGCTGCTCACATCAGCAGAATTTACTATTTTACTCCAAAAGGTCAAAAGCCTAGTTTTAGCTTGTATAGAAATTGGTTTTAAACCAAGTTCACCATAAATCATACAATTAGGGGTACACTGTTTTAAATTTAAAATGAGTTTACAATATTTTAACTGAAATTGGTCTAATATCTTAAGATCCTCCATAGCCCATACCTCTGAACCATATAATAATATTGGTACAATCATTGAATTAAACAAATACAATTGTAAAGAGAAAGCTAAGTTAAGTTTACGAGATTTCTTTATAAGTGCAAACATTGCTTTACGAGCTTGATCTACCAAAAGTGTTTTAGTTTTAGTAAATTTACCATTGTAGCTAAACATAACACCAAGATACACAAACTCATCAACAATATCTACTTTAGCGCCATCATAGTAGAAATCCTGTTCTTTCAGTAATGTTCTTTTAGATTTGCAAAAAACAATAACTTTAGTTTTACTAGGATTAACTTTTAAATCCCACATATTACAATATTCTATCATGGCATTCAATGCCGCTTGCAAGTCGGCGTGAGATTCGGCGAGAATAACTGTGTCATCAGCATAAAGTAATATATAAAGACGTAAGTAAACATCTACATCATCATCACTTAAACATTCAAAGGTACTTTTAGAAAAGGTTTCAAGCCCTTCAAACCTACTTGACATAAACTGAGTCAAATCATTAAGAAACAGAGAAAATAGTATCGGGGAAAGGTTCTCACCTTGCCTAACACCAGCTTGACTACTAAAAAACTCTGATAATGAATTACCAACTTTAACACATGACTTAGCAATATCATACATACTATTAATTATCTTAATACATTTACCATCTATATTATTTTCTAAGAGTTTATGCCACAAAGCTATTCTATTAACACTATCAAATGCTTTCTTATAATCAATAAAGGCACAGTAGAGTTTTCTACCTTTCATTAAATAAAAATCAATCAAGATTTTCAAAGAAAAAAACATGATCAATGGTACTATAATTTTTCCTGAAGCCAGCTTGCTCCTCACAGAGTAAATTGTGGTTAACCAGGAAAGAGTTTAATCTGTTATTTAGGACAGTCGTAAATAATTTTCCCATGCAACTTAAAATTGTAATGCCTCTATAATTATCCGGGTCATTGATGCTACCCTTGTTTTTATAAATTGGGAAAATGATGCCTCTACTCCAAACCTCTGGAAATACTCCAGAATCAAAAATGAAATTAAATAGTTTGCAAACAAGTAATAAGAAAGACTCACTTCCATTATACTTAAGATATTCGTTTAAAATATTATCAAATGAAGAAGGACATTTATTGTTTTTCAAGCTGTGTACCGCTTTTCTAATTTCATCAATGCTAAATACCATGTTTAATTCCTCATTATTGCCCGGGATAGAATCAAAATCAA
Organism: Mya arenaria; assembly: GCF_026914265.1. NCBI lineage: Eukaryota > Metazoa > Mollusca > Bivalvia > Myida > Myidae > Mya > Mya arenaria. Next base: position 11,808,723 of record NC_069137.1, read on the forward strand.
TTTCTGAATACATATCCGCATCATTGGTTGACGAAGTTTGATTTAACTTGACAAAGTGTTCATAAAATACATCTTTAGAAATGGTAGACAAGGTTTTCTTCTTTTCATCGCAATATTTATTTAATAATCCCCAAAAAGCTTTGGGATCAGAATTACGAAGATTTTTTAACTTTTTATTTACATTCCCTTTGAAAGTATTAATTTTCTTATTCATTAATTTCTTATAAGACTTACTATTGTTAGCTAAGGAAGCAAAATTTTCATTTGTTCTATTAAATCTGTACTTATTTTTACTTTTAATATAATTAGCTCTAGCAACTTTACAATCATTATCATACCATTCTTTCTTAAAGTGTTTACGAACAGGTGTTTTATTAACAATTTTCTTTTCTAACAACAATTGAGATTTATCAGCAGCATTAGTTAAAATATTAGAAACACTATTTGTCAAATGATTAACAACATTAACAGTATACTGCTTACTAATACATAAACGCATATATTTGCTCATTCCAAGACAACAAAAAAAGAAGTTGTAAAAACAGTAAATATTTGAGAGTGCAACTTTAACGCTAAGCCGCCAATACCTTCTGCATTGGGTTAAGTGTAAGGGTTATCATTAGCTCATCTTACTGGTATAAATAAATAAATAAATAAATAAATAAATAAATAAATAAATAAATAAATAAATAAATAAATAAATAAATAAATAAATAAATAAATAAATAAATAAATAAATAAATAAATAAATAAATAAATAAATAAATAAATAAATAAATAAATAAATAAATAAATAAATAAATAAATAAATAAATAAATAAATAAATAAATAAATAAATAAATAAATAAATAAATAAATAAATAAATAATAAATAAATGAATAAATAAATAAATAAATAGCTCATCTTACTGGTATAAATAAATAAATAAATAAATAAATAAATAATAAATAAATAAATAAATAAATAAATAAATAAATAAATAAATAAATAAATAAATAAATAAATAAATAAATAAATGCAAATAATAATAATAATAATAATAATAATAATAATAATATAATAATTATTATTATTATTATTAAAATAATAATTCAACTTACCGTAGGCTGGGAAATACATATCAAATCCCTGACTAAACTCTGAAATGAACATGTTTTGTGAAACCTCAAAGCTGGCTTGTACGTGAAGTTACCGGCCTATCGGCATATCGGGCTAGCGGCGTGAAGTTACCGGCCTTTCGGCATATCGGGCTAGCGGCGTGAAGTTACCGGCCTTTCGGCATATCGGGCTAGCGGCGTGAAGTTACCGGCCTTTCGGCATATCGGGCTAGCGGCGTGAAGTTACCGGCCTATCGGCATATCTGGCTAGCGGCGTGAAGAAAACGGCCTAACGGCCTAGGGCAACGCGCGGCTTAAATTAATTTCCTATTTCTAAACATTTTATATGCGTTTCTTTTCCCTAAAACAATCATTTATTAAATGTGACCATTTACAGATCAACAGCCTTTAGCGAATATTAGTGTTTTCCTCATTTTTTTAGGCTGCTTGGTTGAGTTTTTGTGAAATTGCTAATTTTCGGTAAATGATGTTGATCAACTTTACGTCGCTAGATCGCTAAACTGCTTGATCGACTTTTGAAAAAATGAAAATAATCAGTTCAGAGTGGTGAATTTTGCATTGTTTTAGAAGGAAATTCACATTTAAATGAGTTATGTTAATGTATCGTTGTTTTCAAAGAAAACGCAAGAACAATTGCATTGAAATAGAGAACACATTTAGGCCACTAGGCCGCCAACTACACGCCGCTAGGTCGCAAGGCCGCAACCGTCACGCCGCTAGGCCGCTAGCACGTACATAAAGCTGCCTATTATTGCAGTCAGAGATGAATTGCAACCAACAAGTTTGCTGGACAAGCACGAAATAAAACAAATATGTAATTGGTGCGCCCTTTTGAAAAAAAATATATATAGAGATGTCCACGTTATTGCAGTACATGTACATCTACTTCAATGGATTATCCCGGATATTGTCTGGGAACGAGGTTGTCACTGATTTGTTCCAAATATCTGATACATTCCAGCTTTTCTACTTGACATGTACATTTAACCCTCACACTCATTCATTTCGTACAACCAATCCTCGAGGGCGGTTCAGGTGGCCTAGCTAAACACACGCAAATGACCCCCTCACTCAAAACACTTGAGTCTCTCTCCCACCTGTGAATACCGATATACCTTTCACTCGAAAATATCTTAACAGTTAAGTGATTACAGAGGATTTACTCATTGAGTGTGAATGAGAGTGGCTGTTCTGAATTCGGCCCTAATAGTCTAGTTTTGCTCATTTAGAACTGCATTATCGGCGTTGTTTGTCGAGGTAAACTTGACCATTTTATACAAGCAGGTCGTCAGTTGATATTGAATGGTTCGCATTTATACTATAAGTGTCATAGTATTTAAAGTTAAGTTGGTACTGTTAATGATGTTAGATGGATACGTTTATATATATATATATATATATATATATAACGTGAGTTTCTCGATAATTTCATATTGTTTGATTCCATAGTTGTAGTAGAACTATGTGTTCTGACATATAACATATTATATATTATGTATAAAATAAATCATCAATCAAGAATGAAGGAAAACCAAGAATAAAATCCACATAGTCCAAAGGATGGAACAGATGAATAATGCACTCACTCCTTCAATCAATCGATTGAACAATCAATCAGTCAATATACTACATTTATTTCGCACAACAGATGATTTTGTAATTTACAGAGGACTATTTTAATAGTGCATTTTCATAGTCCCAATCTCTGACTACAAATGACTATATCTGGTATTATCTGTAACAAGTTTTCTGATCAAGTTATGTTATGTTTTCTTGCGTATACATTTTTGTGTTAATATTAACTAAACATGAGGGAAGCAATTTGTTTGTTTCAATGTACGCTTTTTATAAATAACTTTCAAAGTTATTGGAGTTTCCTTTCTTTTATACAATGATATTGTTTTTATTGTACAGGCTATGGTATGAGACCGTTTATGTTTAACGAACGTGTATAAGTTTAATAACACGAGTTGTAGGTTCAGTAACTATCACATAAAGTACGCTTGTTTAAATGTGCAGCTGTTTTCTTTAAAATCAGTGAAAGAAACTGCGAAATGGGACGTTAACTGGACCAAAACAAAAAGCACGTTCAAACATGTTGTTTTCCTTGTAGTTAATCAGCATATGACGTGATAAATGTTTAACGTTAGAAAATGTGGTTCAAAGCGAATACTTATGTGAAAACAACCCAACTCAAACATTTAATACAAACAAACGATTCTAGATAATTAATATCCTATCGACATCTTAACTTTTCTTATATACTGCAGTTGTATGAATAACAAACGTGCGGTTGAACCATTAACTCAACAAAAGATATAATTGAACAATAAAAACCGATCGATGGTTATCAACAATTCATTGTGAGGCTGTAAAATGCAGACCTATATACTTTATTTACGAAAATAGAATTCAGAAATCCTCACATCTACTTTTTGACATGACATTTTGAAAAAAAAATGCGCAAGGGTTTCGAAGTTTGAAGAATGGTGTTATGCGGTTTAATGGTGCAAAACACTACTTCATATAAACACATTTACTAGATTGCAACGTTAATGAGAAAAGTCGTAAATAAATCTTGGCGAGCAATCGAGAATAGACAATTAAAGATAATTACGCAGGTAATGTATATTTGTTGACTAGAAGACTCTGTATTACTTTACCTAATGCAGATATTAAAATCGACCTCAGCGAATAACGGATTTCATTTTCATTAACTTTACACAAGCAATAAACTTGTGAGGTGAAAGCAATGCGAATACACTCTAGAACGTGTAGGTTAATCCGTAAATGCTTTGAAACTAGCTATTTTTATAAAAAAAAAAATCCTCAATTTACATTACCTATTGTTAGGTAATGACAGGCACTAATCAGTTTTAGCACACTCAAAAGATATTTTGGAATTGGGATGTGTTTGCCTGTGAACAGAATTATAAAAAGTAAAATCACGCTTGTCGCGCAAAAACCCTTTCAACTCTAAAGTTTGCGCAATATGACTTTTTATAGTTACATGTGCACTACGTCATCCATGAATTGGTACGATATACAAGGTTAGGGTGACATGTACGATAGTTCATGGAAAGAAAGTCATGCGTATATCGACGAGTCTAAAAGTCCATGTGTCAAGGGATATCCGCATACAGATACATTGCTACACGGATAGGTACGCGTACATGACGTGTTCCAAAAAGCCTCTATTTTTGTGTGCGTTTTGAAGCGGCTTTGAGCCCGACTATTCAAAGCATAAGGATAACTTACCACCACTCACCTAAGGGTCGGTGTCGGCGTCTAGTTTAAATGTTTTGGGCAGGTTGGCATTTTCACTTATAACTCCAATACCATTCATTCAATTCACCTAAAACTTCAAACAGTTGTTCAGGAATATCACACAATGAATTCACATAACTCTATAATTATATCCTTAATATCAAATCATGGCCCCTGATTGACTTAATGACTTAGGTTTAAGTTTGAAAGCAGGTTTAAGTTGTATTGATAACTTCTATACCCTTCATTCAATTAACTAAATACTTCGCACAAATATTGACGACCATCTTATAAATAGGTTACATAACTCCATCTTAATCCTAAATACAAATTATGACCCTTGATTGACTCTTTTTCTGCTTTTTTTCTTTTGACTGGCACATGTTTTAACCAGGTTTTCACAAAGGGAAAACTAGGTTTTAGAATGACTTGCATAGTTGTTCGGGCTGGCCGGTGGGAGGGCGTCGTCAAACTCACTTACGATATGGAATAATTTAGCCAGGTTAGACATAAAGTGACCAAACTTGGTACATGTAAGTTTAAGGAAAGTTTTCATGGGATTGCGTTTGGGGCCCCAAGGATCAAGGTCAAAGTCACTGTTACTATATATATATGAAAGTAAGGTTTGTATTGAATAACTTACGTTAGGCTTGACATATTGCTACCAAACTCGGTATATTTGAAGAGATTATAAGAGCTTTCATGGGATTATGTTTGATGCCAAGAAAATCATAGTAAAGGTCAAGGACACTGTTGTCAAAATAGAAAACAGTTTGTATAAAATAACTTAGGTAAGGGTTTACATATTACGACACAACTCTTTATATATGAAGATTGTTCGAGACATTTTATGTGATTGTGTTTGGTTGATTAAAAAGAGATGGTCAAGTCAAGGTCAATGTTGCTATAAAAAGACAATTGGTTTGTACTGAGTAATCTAAGTAAGGGTTTACATATTGTGACCAAACTTGGTAAATAGGAAGAATTTATGGAGACCTTTCATGGGATTGTGTTTGTGACCCTTTTGGTCAAGGTTACTGTTGCTAAAAATAGATAACTGTTTGGTAGTTAAATAACTTTTGATAGGGTTGACATACTGTGACCAAACATGATATGTAGGATGAATTTTTGGTGACTTACGTGTGATTGTGTTTGGGGCCCCTAAGGTCGAGGTCAAGGTCACTGTTATCCAAAAAAATAAAACGCAGTTGTAACTGAATCCCACAACAAAGCCTGAAGGTATGTCAAACATTGGAAACCTGGTTGGTTACATCGTGGCATTTCGTGTTTCCTTTTTAATTTGAACCTTTAAATGGCTTTTGACAAGGACAAACTACATCCTTATTGCATTCATTTCTAAGACAATACTTGTTTGAAATAGAAAGAAGTCGAGCGCGCTGTCCTACGAGATCTCTTGAAGTTACCATGCCACAATGCATATGTATGACATTTGGCCCTATTCGTTGCCCGGAACAACTCTCTATGCTAAACATGGTGATTTTCCTCCAGATCTTAAACCCTGCTAAACCATTGGAATAATAAACAGCAATACCAACATGGCTGGCAAAATAAGTTTATTTCAGATATTCAGAGATGACTTCAATTTGGACAAGTAATGAGAATTGTACATTCAGATTTAGACAGTTTTCAGTTTAAAACACTCATAGCAATTTTTACTACATTAACAATCACACGCACAATATTTATGCATTTCAGTTATGAACAAAATATGTCAATGTTAACTGAACATAAATGGAACAAAAATGCTTTTTAATCAATCCAATTTCAAAGAAACAATGAACATCTAAAAGAAGAACAGTTAAAGCTATGCCATAATTACAAAGACTGTATAATAATGCCATTACTATAAATATATTTACATTCTGTAAATAAAGGAATGCCACAGTATACATCGGCAGCCAATTGTATGAAACACTGATCAATAAGCAATACACATGTAATCTTTTCGTTAGTTTGCACATCTAAATGATTTTGATTGGTACATAGCCATTTTGTGATAAATATTGCTAAGTGAACAAACAGTAAAGCCAACATTGACAAAACTTCAGAATTAACCAGTGTTTTACATTTGACTGCAGTTATAAACAAACATTTACATGATATATCTTAACCTTTACTAGAAAAGACTTATATGGCATGGCACAGAGACAACATGTAAACATCGAACATGAGAAGAACAACTGCTTAAATAATGCCAGCCGTTTTGTGAAAACATGCATTCATCCACACTTACCTTTGATAATTCAGTGAATATTTGTTCCTTGCTCTACAATGAACAGGAGAAAGAAACCTACTAAAATGAACATTCATTCAGTATCAAACGCTATTTTCTTGTCTTTTACTTCAACCTACTTTTTAATTTTGTTGTAAACTATTATTATGTTTCCCAAAGCATGTACATTGCATTCCTTTTAAAAGCAAAATCTTCAATATCATGCAACACATCATTCATAAAATATTCAATAACTTTAATAAAAAAGTCCAAATTCAAGTAAAATGAATCCCTTCTAAAGCCATGTTCTGACTCTAATTGCCAAAAACAAGTAAGAACACTGTTTCATTTTTAAAGTAACAGTTTTTAGTAACAGAATCAAATGCAAGCAATATTTTAAAACTGTATAAGCTTTGTCACAATATGAAACTTAACAATTTTTTCATTCAAAGTTTCGGAATTTAGGTATTGATCAGTTTTGTTTTATTTTGACAGTAAGAAATATATTTTGAAAGTGTTTGAATATTATGACATTTCAATATAATGCATAAATAATAACTCTAACTGAGACCACTTAATTTTTAGCACACAGACAAATATAAACCACAAACCAATTACAGCAAAATACCTTACATCATGCAAACAAACATAAATGAATGACGCACAAACCCAACTAACAGCCAAAGATTATGTGAATACAAACAGTTTGATGTGGATAAAAGAAGTTTAAAGGGACTTGTTCACATTTAATGGGTCAGACATATGTTTTCCTTTATTTAATGTAGAATGTGAAGATGTTGTTTTTAACAATGATAAAACATAGATCTACCAAAATTGGCTTTAGTGGTAATAATTATTGACAAATGTGACAGATAATGCTCTATTTTGCCAAGATACGTTATTGAATTTTGGATTATTTCAGACTGATAGTTTAAGTTTGTATCTGGTAAGTGCTGTTTGGTCTTTTTACATGAAACTCAATTTGAACTCTCAAAAAAGGTGCCAGCATAAAATCTGTGAACGCGTGCCTTAACTTTGATAATATTTACCATTTACATTATTACTTTATTCGGAAATGTTGGGAAATGAGTGAGGTTGTGCAAAGTAGTTTAAGACCAAATTTAATTTACATTTTACTCCAAGGCGGTACCTAACAATCCTTGACGAACACTATTTTTATTCAAAGAATATATTAACTGTGTTTTTTATGGAGTTTTATACTGTCGTTCCATGTTTCTGGTTGGTGATTGTTTGTATTTGTGTTCTATAAATATATATCAAGTTCTTTTAATACCAATTGAGAAAAAAACATGTGGTTCTGCAAATGTGATCATTGGATGGTTTGTATAACTTGGGATGCCTGGGAAACGCTGGGTAGACCATTTGGTCCTGGTTGAGCATTCTCAGAAAATTGTTTCACCCGTTCGCCCACAAGTCCTCTTGGAATTCCTGAAACAATTAAAACAATATCATCAAAAATGAAGAGCGTTACATTCATACACTTGTCCAGTTGTCTCAGTTTACAAACAGCCGTACCTCAACAAGAAACTCACCAAGAAGTAAGGGCACCACATGCACATTCATAGAATTGTCCATCGATCTCAGTAAAAAAAGAAGCCTTAACTCTACAAGTAATACAGCAGGGATCAAGGGCATCCCATGCACATTCAAACGCTCCTCTTTATGTCTCAGTTTACAAACAGCCATACCTCAACTTGTAACACACCATGAATCAAGAGCATTACATGCATATTCCTACACTCATCTATATGTCTCAGTTTATACAAAGCCATAACTCAACAAGTTATACATCAGGAATCAAGAGCACCACATGCATATTATATTACCGTTAATCAGTCTCAGTGTACATACAGCCATACCTCTACAAGTAATACACGAGGAGTCACGAGTACCACATGCTTATTCTACACTCGTCCACTAGTCTCAGTTCACAAAAAGCCATACTCAAAGAGTTATACACCAGGAATCTAGGACACAACATGCACATTACAACACTGGTCAATCTGTCCCAGTTTACATACAGCCACTCCTCAACAAGACAAAAATAAACCAGAAATCAATGGCACAACATGCACATGCACATTACAACACTGGTCAATCTGTTTCAGTTTACATACAGCCACACCTTAACAAGTAATGTAATCAACCAATCAAGAGCACTACATGCACATTCCTACACTCGTCAATCTGTTTCAGTTTACATACAGCCACACATTAAAAAGTAATACACCAATTAAAAGCACAACATGCACATTCCTACACTCGTCAATCTGTTTCAGTTTTCATACAGCCACACCTTAACAAGTAATACTTCAATCAAGAGCACTACATGCACATTTTAACACTCGTCAATCTGTTTCAGTTTACATACAGCCACACCTTAACAAGTAATACACCAATTAAGAGCACTGCATGCACATTCCAACACTCGTCAATCTGTTTCAGTTTACATACAGCAACACCTTAACAAGTAATACACCAATCAAGAGCACCACACGCACATTCCTACACTCGTCAATCTGTTTCAGTTTACATACAGCCACAACTTAACAAGTAATACACCAATCAAGAGCACTACACGCACATTCCTACACTCGTCAATCTGTTTCAGTTTACATACAGCCACACCTTAACAAGTAATACACCAATCAAGAGCACTACATGCACATTCTTACACTCGTCAATCTGTTTCAGTTTACATACAGCCACAACTTAACAAGTAATACACCAATCAAGAGCACTACACGCCCATTTCTACACTCATCAATCTGTTTCAGTTTAAATACAGTCACACCTTAAAAAGTAATACACCAATCAAGAGCACTACATGCACATTCCTACACTCGTCAATCTGTTTCAGTTTACATACAGCCACACCTTAACAAGTAATAAACCAATCAAGAGCACTTCATGCATATTCCTACACTCGTCAATCTGTTTCAGTTTACATACAGCCACACCTTAACAAGTAATACACCAATCAAGAGCACTACATGCACATTCCTACACTCGTCAATCTGTTTCAGTTTACATACAGCCACACCTTAACAAGTAATACACCAATCAAGAGCACCACATGCACTTTCCTACACTCGTTCATCTGTCACAGTTTACAAACAGTCACACTTAACAAGTAATACACCAGTCAAGAGCACTACATGCACATTCCTACACAAATCAATCTGTTTCAGTTTACATACAGCCACACCTTAACAAGTAATACACCAATCAAGAGCACAACATGCACATTCCTTAACTCTTCCTTCATCTCTTAAACGCGCAAGTTTGACACTATTTCAAAATAAGTTCATTACTTTCACAGTTCTTTTTTTCTAAAAGTATACTTAAGTGACATATACTAGCTATACTTTCCTAAACATGACATGAACATAAAACATGAAGTTTTCTATTTTGAAAGTTTCATTCAGATATATCACTAGTTGAATATTTTATCAGTTTGGGAAATACTAATTCAATATTTGCAGTCTTTTATTACCATATTGGCTACAGTTTAAGTTTACTTTGTCACAGGTTTCTGATGTGATCAACGTTTAGTTTCTAATCGATGATTAAATGTTGGATTCATTGTTTAACTTTACTGTTGGTTTCTCTTTCTGTCTCTGTTGACGTGTTCAGTGGAACGACCTCTCTTTGGTCAACTACTTCAGCACCATGTGAAGCTGGAAAAAACCTCACACTATTTACCAATAAGTCAATGATTCATAACAGCATATTTATTGTTGTTGAGAAAATGTTTTATTAATAAGCAAATCAAATTGCAATTGTTGCATACAACTTATGATATGTTAACTGCTAAAAGGGACTGTATTAACAAAATGCATCCAAAATGCATCTTACAATGATATAACGTCAAACGTTAGATACTATGTATTTATTGGTTTTTGAAGCAAATTAATGTTCTTGAGTTGATTATTATTTAAAAAAAGTAAAGGAAAATGCTGTGAATTAAGCCGAAAAGCATAAATAACACTTAGAAATTGACAAAATCCCTCCAATTAATAAATACCTTTCTATGAACAATGGGATTTTAATATTTGTATCTGTCCAATGCTTTTGTTTTGCAATGGTTGCAAAGGGCATTTGTTTAAGGATTATACAGAAATGATAGAGTTGTTTTGAGACATTATCATTTTCAGCAGAACTGGACATCTTTAGTATACTACTTAAAGCAAGACTGCATTTTCCCTACTTAATATATATGTTTTGCTCTATTCAATATAAAAAGGATACAACAGGCAATAGTTTCAAAATAATTAAAAACAAAATTTTAAAAGTTTCTTTTTAGAATTTCTCTTCTCACCAGAATAAAAAACAAGTATATTTATACACAATCTACATTGCTAATTACTGCCAGTTGTTATCAGTTTAAAAAATTCTAAATCCATATCTGCAGTCTTTTCATTACCAAATTGGCTACAGTTTGAGTTTACCCTGTCACAGGTTTCTGATGTGATCAAAGTGTAGTTTCTAATCGATGATTAAATGTTGGAATCATTGTTTAATATTACCGTTGGTTTCTGTAACTGTCTCATTTGACTTGGTCATTAAAGCGCCCTCTTCTGGTTGAACTTCTGCACAGTGAGAAGCTGGAAAAACCTCACACTAATTATTCATTAATGATTCATAACAGGTTTTCATTGGTTTGTGGATAAAATGTTTCACAATTAGCCCATCAAATAGACGCTATGCAATTGTTGCATATAACTTTTAATATGTTAACCACAAAAAGAGACTATATTAACATTTTTAAAATGCTTCTTACATTGATATAACACCAAACATTAGATACTATTTATTCATTGGTTTTTGAAACAATTTAATGTTCTTAATAATTATTTAAACAAGGGGGCCCTGAAGGCCCTGTATCGCTCACCTGATCCAATTCAAGTTTGAAATAAGTGTTTTCAGGGCGAGGGCAATTGTGACCAAACTCTTCCCTATCAGCCTTAGACCACAATTTTAAAGGATCATCTTCATTTCAGCTACTTTAGGTCATATAAGTTAAAGTAAGATGGTGAATTAGTTATATTGGATTTACCGCATACCAATTGAGGTAATATGGTGCCTAACAGGACTAAAGATTTAGGTTTCACATCTCATCAACATCCAAATATAATCATCAGGTATGGAATCAACACATTTATACCTGCTGGAATTAAACAAATATATTACTTAGATCCTTCCTTGTAATCAAGTTTTTTTTAATACCATGCATGATTTTTTAATAGCACGGATTACCAAGTTGCAAACCTTACATTGCTGTAATCAGTACATTCTGACCAGGTTTCATATAGATAAAGTAGAAGATATGGCCTCAACAGTGTTTTAATAATGTTTTTTTTATGATTAGACTTCGTGACCTAGTTTTTGAACTCAGGTTACCCAGTTTCAAACTTGACATAGACTTCATAAACACAAACATTTAAACATAGTTTCATGCTGATTAAGGAGAGAATGTAACCTCTACAGTGTTTAGAAAGTTTTTCTATGATTTGACCTAGTGGCCTGGTTTTTGACCTCTGATTACCCAGTTTCAAACTCAACCTAAAGATCATCAAGAATAACATTCTAATAAAATTCGAAGAACATATGGTAATAAAGGTGGCCTCTAGAGTGTTAACAGGCTTTTCCTATTATTTTACCTGGTGACCTAGTTTTTGACCGCACATGACCTAGAGCTAATCAATTTAAACATTCTGACATAGTTTCATGAACATACAGTCATAAATGTGACCTCTGGAGTGCTAATAAGCTTTTCCTATAATTTGACCTAATGACTTAGTTTTTGACCACACATGACCCGGATTCAAACTTGACTTAGAGAGTATTAATATAAACATTCTGACCAACTTTCGTGAATAAACATTTATAAATGCGACTTCTAGATTGTTAATAGTTTTTCCTCAAATTTGACCTGTTGACCTAGTTTTTGACCGCATATGCCCAAGATTCGAACTTGGCCTAGAGCTAATCAATATATACATCCTGACTATGTTTAATGAAGATACATCATAAATGTGACCTCTAGAGTGCTAACGAGCTTTTCCTATGAGTTGACCTAATGACCTAGCTTTGACCGCACATGCCCAAGATTCAAACTTGGCCTAGGGATAATCAAAAGATACATTCTGACTAAGTTTTATGATGATACAGTCATAAATGTGATTTTTGGGGTGCTAACAAGCTTTTCCTATGATTTGACCTAATGACCTAGTTTTTGACAGCACATGATCCAGATTTAAACTTTGCTTATAGATCGTTAATATAAACATTCTGATCAATTTTCATGAAGAAACATTTATAAAAATGTCACCTCTAGATTGTTTTTCTTAAATTTGACCTTGTGACCTAGTTTTTGAACGCACATGCCCAAGATTCAAACTTGGCCTAGAACTATTCAAACTATACATTCTGACTAAGTTTCATAAACATAAAGTCATAAATGTGACCTCTAGAGTGCTGAAAAGCTTTTCCTATGATTTGACCTGGTGACCCAGTTTTTAACCGCACATGATCCAGATTTAAACTTGACTTAAAGATTACTAATATAAACATTCTGACCTACTTTCATGAAGATACAGTCATAAATGAGACATCTAGAGTGTTAAGGTACATGACCACGTTTCTCCGAAAAATATGAATGTCGGCCGATTTTGATGAAACTTGGAACAAACAATCGTCAATGACTCTACTTTAACGAGGTGTATTTAATTATTTTTTTAAATCCCGTTGTTTGTTGATTTTCAGCGCCACCTAGCGGACACGTGCTATTTGGCGCAAACTTTGCTGAAACCGTAAAAAAAATATAATTTTACGGCTTTTTTTTATAAAAAAAATCGGAATATAATTTATTGTATGCTGAATAAATAATCCTATAATTTTAGTACTAGTATTTAAGAAGAAAATTATTAATTTTAAGTTTTATGACGAAAAGTCTTCTATAAGGAATCGCCAAAAATAGATTTCATAAAAAAATAGTATTTATTTCGAAAACGAACTCGGGTAGGGTATGTTTTTATTATTTCATAGGAAATGGAATAGAATAATGAATATGATTATGTAAAAACAAAAAAATGACGGTGAGGTAAATTACTGAAAGATATAAGTATTATGAGAAAAATTGATAGAGTTAGCGTGATTTCTACGCCACCGTCAACGTCAATATAAAACACGTCAAGTTAGTGACGCCATGGGTTTGTTTGATGCATGAGAATAGTTGTGGAGTGAAACGTTATATTCGTCCATAAATGATGGTATCTGTTTCTTTTTATTGTTTAATCTAATATTTGCCAGTATCAGAACTAAGTAGAATATCAGAAAATAGTAAGAAAAATAGTGAGAAAATCAAATTCTTATAATTGACGGCTTGTATGGAATAGTTCGTCAACAGCGATGGAAGCCTTTCTTACAAAAGGGGTTGAACATCGAACAGTTAACAATGGACGGGGATTCAACCACTTGTACTCGCGTCAAGCGGTCTTTATTTCAAGATCTTAAAAAATCAAATGATAAAAATCATATAGTCAAAAATTTCTAATAATAAGAATAAGACCAGTTTAAACGCCCTGTCCGCCCACATGCTCAATGAACACTCCTCATGCAGCCCAACCTGGTGTAAGTCTCCAAGTACGAGAATTACCGGCAGGCGCACATACTGCAGGGTACTGAATTGAAAAAAAAAAATCCTGAACGTGATGCACGGGTTATAGTTATAATGATAATCAGTTTCGTAAAACGAAGTTTATTTAAACCTGAAATGTTTTATGTTAATTTTAGCCATCAAGACTCGTGAAAAAAGATTTATATTTTGAATTGACAGTATTAAATCTAATAATTAAAGTGACTCGCTCAAATATCGTCTTTGAAGACCACAGTTTTCATTAGCGTTAATAACGCGATTGAAAAATTATCACGGCTGTGGTGTTGCGTGATTGACACTTTGTCACGTGATGTTATCAATGTATCCTTAACAGGTCAACATATCCACCATTTGTTGAAGTTCCGGTGGCCGTGTGGACTAAGCGTATGTTTTTTCTATTTTCTTCTTGACTAATCTGGCGTGGGTTCGAACCACACTAAACCAAAATACCTTTTTTTACGCTATAACTGTATTTTTCCTGAAATATCGATATCATAGAGTAAAATAATGATAACAAGAGTGTTTTCAGATGCTATACCGGGAAAACTAACTTTTTGTCGAAAAAAAAACGAGCAAGTCACTTAAAGTCGCATTGATGACTAAATATCAAATTACAATATGCCTGTAATGATTAAATTTTCAGGTACACAAATGAGTGTATGCTGGAAAATCTAGCCCATTTGCAAAGTACTAACGCAAACGAGAACATGAAAAACATGGTTGCAAGGAAGGCGCCAAAATATGTCAATTATTTAGAGTCAGAGGGCCTCGACTTCCGGGTTATAATAACTGTATTGGCACTTCTAGTGGATGCATATCCGGCGCCCGCCCCCAAATCCCACCATGTCAACATGTTGTAAAGATGATGCAAATAATTACAATCGCTGATTCAGGTGGCGGGGGGGGCACCCGTCGCCCCCCCCCCTTTCCCCAAACTCAAAGATTTATGTCAATATTGGAGAGAACAAGTAATGACATGTTGAAGTGGTGGTACCACAAAACACCGCTGCCACACTTAAAACAAAACAAAGTCGATTATGAGAAAGGGGCGCAATTTAAAAGGTCACACTCCCAGTTACGACACCTCTAACGTGTAATCATGGAGCCGCCCCTGCATCATTTCAAAATAATTTCAGCAAAACTGCATGGATGTTAGAAGCAGTCTGTAATTTAAACCGCAATTTTTGTCATAGCTTGCAAATTGAATATAATTTATCTATTTTAAAATAGATATAAAATATATGCAAACATGCCTGCTCTTCTAAAACAATGATATATTTGCTGTTTTTATTGGATTTCATAAATTATCTATTAGCCTAGCTGATTTCACGCCGCTATAGCGCTAACTTCACGCTGCTATGCCGCTAACTTCACGCCGCTAGGCCACTAACCTCACGCCGCTAGCTTTTAAACCCAGATGACCCAATATCGAACTCGTCCAAGAATTTATTAAGGGTAACATTCTGACTAAATTTCATTAAGATTGTGCCAACATTGTGACCTCTAGAGTGTTTACAGTCAAATTGTTGACGACGGACGATGGACGACGACGGACACATGACGATCACAATAGCTCACCTCTAGCACCTCGTGCCCAGTTGAGCTATAAAAGGTTAAGGAAAATGCTGTGAATAAAGCGGAAAAGCATTAATAACACTTATATATTGACAAAATCCTTTCTATGAACAATGGGATTTTAATATTTTTATCAGTCCAATACTTTTGTTAGGCAATGGTTGTAAAGGGCATTTGTTTAAGGATTTTACAAAAATGACAGAATTGTTTTAAGACATAATCATTTTCAGCCGAATTGGACATTTTTAGTATACTATTTAAAGCAATACTGCATTTCCCAATTTAAGTATACCAAACCTGTGAACGCGGGGGCGTGGTCAGTAATAACCCAAGGAGCATAATTGGAACAAACATTCACAAGGAACTGTGTTTAGATGAATGCGCATATGACAGACACTCTGCCATTTGAGCTAAAATGGTCATTGGCCTTTGACCATGAACAAGGGAGAGTAATACAGAAAACCAACTGCACAACCAAAAAGCAAGTTGTCTCCCTTTAATCTTAGACTTGACTTTACATGTAAACTTGGCTAAAATAGTCTTAGCTAGTGTAGACTTGGCTAAAAATAGACATAGCTAAAATAGCTTTTTTATACTTTCAAGGCCCATAATCTAGCCCTGATGGATATCTGAATACTGTACAAGTTTCATCGAGATACAATCAAAACTGAAGACTGTATCTTGTTCACAAGCGTTTGTTTACAGATGCACTGATGCACATGCTACGTACACATTACCATCGCATAAGCACTTCTGGCCTTTGGCCAGTAAAGCTAAAAATCAACACCCCTACCAATTTTCGTGCCGATAATGTAAACCAGTAAAACATGGAGTAAAAATATGCATTTAAGCATGTCTGAGAAATGTTGTACATGTTTTCTTTTTAATCAAAATATATGTAGAAATATACATAATAATAGTTGTATTTGAATGCATCTGTTCTGGAAATATATGATATAATACACTAATTTTCATAGTAATTTGGATACCTTTCTTGTCGCTGAGCTTCCATGCAATACCAATGCCAAGTAATATTATAGCAAGGATTGCACCAATCACTATGCCAGCAATAAAACCCTTTGACAAACCAATGTCTCGGGACTCCGATTCTATTTCTGAAAATCAAAACATGTTTGTCAAAAATTATGCTCCGGAAGCGCCTCTTTGTCAGAAACGTAAATTTCATTTCAAAGGCATTAGAAGAGACACCTGTTTGCCGCAAATATCATTATATTAAGTCAAACCGACGGTCATACCAGTTTCAGTGTCAAAGGAGCAAACCTTTGGAGTAGAAGGAAAACGCTATCTCTAACAATAAATACGTTAGCCGGTTGTATTATACTACCTACCGGGCATTACTCCGGTTGAATTGCATAATCTTCTAGCTTCGGCTCAAGGGGCATAATTTCAACTGTTTTGCTAGAGGGTTATCTCCACAATAAATATCAAAGGCATGGGCCTTCCAGGGACATAATTTGAACAACCATGGTACAGGACCATGAAATAATGCCTTATTCAAAAATGCAAGGGTCTGCATAGCTGGTTCGGACAAAAAGATTTTCAAAAATCCTAATCTAAGTATACCAAACCTGTGAACCACGGGGGATGGCCAGTAATGACCCAAGGGTCATAATTTGAAAAAAAAAACATTCACAAGCAACTGTGTTAAGATGGATGCGCGAACAAACAAAACATATTTTCAAATTTAAGAATTCCAAAGCTGTGAACCCTGGGGCTTGGCCAGTAATGACCCAAGGGGCATAAGTTGAACAAACAATCACAACCAATGGGTTTAGATGAATGCGCAAACAACAGACACTTTGGCAAATAGAAAACTGAAGAGTTAAGTGCACAATCTTCATATTGCCCTTTTACCCACATACAAAGTTTCATTAACCTGGCTTGAATACTTTTTGAGTTATCCCAGGACCGATAATTTGTTTCCATCAACAGCTATATTTTTAATAAGTCAAGGGCATAACTTTGTCTGATGAAAACAAAACTAATGTGCATAATCTCAATATTGCCCTCTTTCTACGTTCAATGTTTCATTAACCTAGCTTGGATACTTTTGAGTTACCACAGGACCAAACTGGCTATATTTTGAAAAAGTTAAGGGCAAGAAAAACTAATGTATATAATCTCCATATTGCCCTTTATCCACATACTGAGTTTCATGAACAAAGCTTTTATGCTTTTCGAGTTATCAAAGGACCATATTGGATGTATTTTTAGTAAGAAAAGGGCCGTTATTCTGCTGCTTTACCTTGTCTGACGAAACAAAATGACGGGAATAATCTCTATTTTGCCCTCTTTCCACATACTAAGTTTCATTAACCTAGCCTTAATACTTTTTGAGTTATCGCAGGACCGAGATTTTTGTGGAATGACGGACGGACGACGACGGACGGAGAGTAAACCATAAGTCCCCTCCGGCGAAACCGGTATGGGACTTATAATTATTAATGAACCTGCTATTGATTGACAATCTCCATTTTTGGGACGATATCCAGGAAATTATTTCATTATTGTCGCGTGAGGTAAAAGGTATTGCATGAACTCATAAAACGTTTTAGGGAAATTCAGAAACTCTTTCTAAATAGCCAACTGCAATTGGGGTCAATTGGGAAGTATAAACCTTTATCCGTATCTTAAAAAGAGGTTTTTGAGACAGTTAGTTGATCTTGGATCATGTTGCGGGTGTTTCCTGTGACTGAATTTGCATGATACATATGGTGAACATATGGTTACCTCAAAATGTTTAAAGTGCAATATGTAAAACCTTAAGCCTAAAGAAATAACATTGATCACAAACTCACAGTTATTTTAAAACTTATTAAAATCATTTTTATTTATAAACGAATTCATACCTTTAAGTTGTAGCCATACTGACGAAGTATTCTTGCAGATCGTTACTGGTCTACCATTGACTTTGACGCTATCAATGTCAGTACCAATTATCAGAACCGTTAACGGATACTTCACTCCATATATCGTTAATTGACAAGTTCCATTTTCCAAATAAAATGATACATACATTTTTGGATCATTTTTGGAGTAGAGATGGGCGTTATGGTGTACAAGACCGTAGTTGGCAATCAATTTTCCGTAGCCAAGAGCATCCATGAGTTGATATCTTTTTCCAGTTGTCCATGTAAGATTGACTTCACCCTTCCCATCCACTTCCACAAGACAGTTACCGTCGCCAGCATCAGTATTGTCAGCCATCTTTCCGAAGGCTTTACCTGAATCAATACAATATTGTTACAGGTGCATTGTCCCACAAATATAAGCAAAACATGATTTCTGAAATTTTCAAATGGGATATTTACTAAGGATGCAAACGAATATTCGATCGAACGTTTGGTATTCGAATATCAAAATCGGTATTCGAATTTTCGATGTCTTTTGTTTGATATTTTTTAAATATTTTGCCTACAACTGTGTTGTTGCATGTATTCGCTTGTCTTGTTTATACAACGATTGATCCCTAATGCCAGAAGCGTTCACGTGATGACACTATACACGCGCCATTTGTTAATTAGGGAAATTAAATTTCGTCAGGACTATAAACAGTACCTTTAATTTAACGAAAATTGGCTATTAAACAAGTGACGCCAAACAAGTTTCAATTATTTTCGGTAAATTTTAATGACCACACCAATTAAGGATAAACGGAATCAGCCACCAAAGTGGTGGCATGGCTGCCAATTACGCTGTTCAATATTGCCGTAATGATATGGATGACATGTGCTAGTTATGTGCTCTTAACTATTTTCCATGTTTCAATATAACGTCCGTACTTTTAAAAGTAACTGTATGGAAAAGCATTTGAGGACATTGTTGGACAATAGATGAGTAAAATTATTCAGGGTTATTTTCGTTTAATTATTTAAATAATTCCCGAGTAGGTTTTGTCATAGTTATATCAAGTAGAGATCAATCCCAGAACGAGTCTGCGCGTCCTACAGAACGAACATCCATTGGTGCATCACGACATGTTCAAAATTGATTGTTTTTTATTAGATTCATTGTCTGTAATGGGAAATTTGAGAGTCTAATTTTTGGGAATTAAGGGTATGTCGCGTGTACCGAGTATTACAAAGGCCCCGGCTATAACTGTAACGAACAAGAAAATTCGTAAAATTGATATCCCCCGCCTGATAAGGCAAATTTCATGGATTGAAAAAGGAAGAGTAGTTGGAATATTCCTATATTAACTTGTAATATGGCTGCAGAGAGATGGGCCGTTATGAACGTTGGGTTAAGTTTGAGTTTGTTTGGAGTTATTTGAAATGAAAGTTTTGTATATGGAGTAACATTTTTAATTGTTTTTATGAATTTGAATGATTTCAAAGTGAAAGTTCTGATATGTCTGAAGTGATTACAGTAAATAGTGGAACATGATATTTAAAGGTACCTGTTGATCATGTGCACTGTGTGTTATTTTTAAGCTCAAAGGAGCTTCATGTTGGTGGTCATTAAATACAACCTATCATAATCAATTATCATGGAGGTTGATGGAAGTAAGTCATCATTAAATACATATATTTATCATTATGTGTTCAGTCATACATGTATGAACATAATCCGACCAATCGCTACCATGAAATGGTTACGGACAAGAATTTTGTATGATTTGACCTAGTGACCTAAAAAAATCACATATAATCTAGTTTTAAACATGTCAAAGAGTTCATCAAGGAAACATACTGATCAAGTTTCATGAATATTAGACCATACATAATGCTTCTTATGTGTTCCAAAGAGTATTCATTATGGTTGCTTCAGACAGTCAGTATAGAAGTTACTTAGTTACCAAGTTTTATCTTTTTAGGAAATGACACCAAAAGCGAAACATTGTGGTAAGTGATAAATGTTGCTAACACACATATTAAGGTCTTGTCGGTACATAGATACCTGAAACTTTCATTTTTTAATAGTTCATTAAAACTTTACTATTACAAATGATATGAGTCAGTCTCGTTGGAAAAATATTGGGCAATCGTGTTGTTTTGTGGTGAGTGGGAGGAGACTGGGGAACCCGGAGTAAGCCCACTTGTCCGGCGTGCTTACCACAAACCGCACATGTGTTCTGGACCCTTTTCAGAATCAATTTTAAACGTTTATTTAAAAATTGTAATGTCATGTTATGCGCTTTCAACAATTTATTAAATACAAAAGATTTACAAGCCATAATTTTATTCTGATTTATGCGGACCACACACTAATAGAATGTTCTTACAAAAGAAAGTGAGCCGGTATCAAAGTATATAAATTACCTTACCTTTGGCAAAGTAAAACGGATGAAACAGATAAATAAACGCCAAATACCAGCAAAGCGCCATTTTTATACAAAGAATGAAACTCATCAGTATATGACAGACAGACTCGAGGAAATAAAAGCAATAAACTCAAAACTTAACTTGGTGTTTACAAACTGCTATTCTGGTATTATTGTTTTGCTCATTTAAAAACATATTCAAGGTTGTGTTCAATAAATGTGTTAATATTGAGCAGGTTTGATAAAACGTACATTATCTACATTCGCATTTGATAAGATACCTTTCATTTATTTTCCATGAACCGGTCGACCAGTCTAGACAAAGTTTCACACTCATTCACCTGGTTGGGTCATGCATATGTAAAACATTCGATTAGTTTGCAAGAACCGGTCGACCAGTCTAGACGGAGTCTAGTCTTTCTATCCTTAAATAAACGCAACCCCACACCCGTATCTTCGGTTTGTGCCTGCAAAGTAATATTGTAAGGGCTGAATTCAGAACATCCACTCTCACTCACATTCCAACCGCATTCACGTAAGATTCACTTACGTGATCACTTGGAGTGGTACAAGGGGAGTGACACTCAAGTGATCTGTTCGTATTCACACGCCCCGTTAACACTTCACTTCATCAAGTGACCAATACAGTACAATTTCATGTTTGTATTCATGCTCATATCGGTTATACATTATACAATGTAAACATATGCTTATTTGAGATTTGAATACCTTATTGTTAGAAACGGCGAAACAAACGACAGTTATTATTTCTCTGAAACTGAAATTAACATTTTAAAACAATTTGATTGATACAAAGTAAATATTCTAGATTGTACATAACTGGTGCAAAATGCATTAAAATGCATGTTTTTGTTGTTGTTTTGTAGCCGTTTTCCATTGTATCATGTGATTTAAATATGTTTACGTTAATAATCTTGCTTTTCTCGTCTGCAAAAAGAAGTGTTAGCGTATGAAAAAAAAGATGAAAGCTAAAACACTTCATAAAAAATGGCACCGAAATTGAATTAGCGAATGAATTTGCTTTTATGAGGAAATTAAACCTCGGAGTGAAAACGGACTGCAGAATTGTACGGAAAATTGAATACAAATAAAAAAAATAATGATAATAATAATTATAATAAAAAAAATAAAATAATAATAATAATAATGATATAATAATAATAATAATAATGATATAATAATAATAATAATATTAATAATAATAATAATAATAATAATAATAATAATGATAATAATAATAATAATACTGTATTCTGTGAAAACTGTGATAGATAATCCAAACTCTGAAATGAACATGTTGCTTAAAACCTCCAAGCTGGCATGTACGTGAAGTGAGTGGCCTAGCGGCATACGGCTTAGCGGCGTGAAGAAAGCGGCCTAACGCCCTTGCGCGGCCATATTGTTTCCTATTTCAACGCATTTTATATGCGTTTTTTCTAAAACAATGATGAAATGTTCCCATTTACAAATCAACATCATTGAGCGAATATCAGCATTTCTTCCCATTTTTTAGGCTGCTGGATTGAGTTCTTGTGAAAATGCTGATATACTAGTAATGATAAAGAGGTTTTTGGTTTAAACAGTTGTCCAGGCACTACAGTATTAACAAGAGTCGTCAGAGACCCATGTGGAGTACAGTTTCTCCTTCGAATTAGAAATAAACAAAGGGCATTTAAAATAAGAATACATAAATTGAATCTTGGGTTTTATTCTATTTCAGTAACGGTTAATTTGTTACCTGCTAGTGCGCTTATAGTAAAAACCAATAATGAATTCAGTGTTTGAATTTAATCAGTCCGATAGACCTTGGCCACTGATTTTCGAAGAATGTAGCCCTACCGGGCTACTTTTTTCCTTGTGATTAAAACAAATATATATTAAGCGCGTTGTTATCGTGTTGTTCATACGATATCCATTAATAAACGCATCAGCATTGTATTGTCCCGCGTAGGGCCCAGGGCTCATCCAACCAGGCGAATCGAGCAACTTAGTTGACCTGACCACGGCGAATGAGCTATCTTCTATGATCAAAACGAAGTCAGATTCGCCGGAATTTACGATGATCAAAAAGCGATATGCTCTGCGATTCAGAGCTGCAAGCCATGTGCTGAATGATGTTTGTTTATTCAATCAATAGTTTTAAAACACATGTCAAGATTAATTAACGCCCGTAGTGACGAGTGATTATTAATATGGTTTACAACCAGTAACAAGATGTCTATAAGCAGCAGTAAAACTCAATGACGAACTTGAGCCGCAATTTATGTAAATTAATGGATACCTACCGCAGTTTGATTTGAAAAACAGCAATGCTAAATTTCAATATCAACATTGATATTTATTCTTTTTAGTTTAAATATAGTTTTAATCAGCTTAATTTAAAGGATATATCTTTAAGATTTCAATGCGTAACAGAAAATAAACACTAAACAAATATCGTCTTAAAAACGTGGAAAACAGCTGCTCGTTTACCTCTGGTCAATTTCATGAAAAAAGGAGAACTGTTGGGAATGATTTAATTTAAATCGTTGTACTATAATAATCCATTGAATTGCTTTGCATTTTTTTAAAAGAACAACCATAGGAGCAATGGCAATATAAATCATCGAGCATTTTATGTTTATGTCCAGTTGCCTTTGAGGTAAGGACTGCATACCTCAGAAAGTTATTTTTTTATATTTTCAGAGCCTAGTTAAGGTGGAACGCGACTATGAATTTTCGTTTTTCGAGTTACTGTCTGAAAATTGGTATACGAATAGAAAAGCATATGCCCAATTAGGGACTGTTTTTACATGTTCAATATTCGGAACAGTTTTGAAACTACGACTCTTCAAAATATACAACTGACGTCAATTTTGAGACGTCTCTCATATTTTGCGTTCCAGCTACAATAACCGATAGTTTCACCAATTCTTCGTTTACCGCTAAGAATTTAAACCTCAAGTGCGTCTTGTGAAAACGTTCACGCACATATATTTTTCGTTCTCTTGTTTTACGTTATTTATTCAAAATTCGTCTTTAACGTCATTTTTCGCGGGAAAAACGGCGTCGTGTTTCGCTGAAAAAAGTGCGCCTTTCTTTAATTCTTGAAAAAACTGCTCGTTTAATTTTTGATTTTTTTAAATACATGTATTCAATGTTTTATTACAAACCGCCTGATATCAAAAAAAGGGTACCTCACCGAGTTCGTTTTTGCGCAGTATCAAATAATCTAATCCCTATACCTGTTCTTTTTCATTACATATTCTTATCAAACGTTTAGCATGACGTAAATCGAACTATTATTTACGCTAATAAGAGCTTAGTTTTGATTAAATCACTGATCAATAACATATAACAGTTGTTGTTAATTTTAGTTAAATTGATAGCTCAACATTGTTTTCTTCTGTTGAATTCCGAATAGTTAACATTATTAAATCATTAAAGCACTGATTATAAATGAACTATAGTTAAAGTGACATGCTTATCCAAAATCCATGCATAAACATGTATAACAAGATCAATTTTGTCTAATAAAACTTTAACTTCCTACTCAATTAGACATTGATGTAAAATATTAATTACTGGTTACAAGATTTTAACCGCGTGTTTAATTACAGAATGTGCAAAAACATTAAAATATTGGTGAATGCTAAACTATTTACTGTGGTCTACTCTAAACTCATAATGTAAAAATGCCATGTTTTATGCTAATTTCTTTCAAATCAACTCGGTATTTCTCATAAGAACCTTTGTTTTCGACAAGATTTCTGCATCCAAGCGTCAGATCACATACGACCTTACTATCATGGAAGTCAAATAGACTTATTTTATTTGCATGTAAAATATAAGCTTTTTATTTATACTTATATATAGCTATATCTTACCTATATAAATATTTTGACAACAATATGCTTTAATTTTAAACTGAACTATTATTGTATAAAATATTATTTATGTTCTATGTCTATCAATGTTTGGATATATTATGAATATGTCCAGCCATGGGGAAAATTAAGATATTGAGTTGAGTTGCGATGGGAGAGTAAGTGTGCATCTTTAAATAGTTACTATAAGCTCATTTTGTTAAGGGTTGTTATAGCTTACATACAAACACAAGCACAATACGTACAATAAAGTCAAGTACCAATGCACGCGTTAAAATGCACCCCACACACCATCCCACACTCAAGCACGCGTGCACACGCATGCATATATGCGCACGCGCTCTCGCACACACACACACACACGCACGCACGCACGCACACACACAGTCTCACACACATGTACGCTCTCACACGCAGGCATGTATGCACACACGCTCGCACGCGCGCGCGCACATACACACGCACGCATACACGCACGCGTGTACAATACGCAAGGCAGAGACATTGAGTGCGGGATAAGGTAGCTATGTTGGCCTCTGTATCATGGGCATTGAATGCATCGCCGAAAGTTGTCTCATGAATTTGCGTGTATGCACGAGAAGCTTTGATTGCGTGGTAAAGTCAGGAAAACAAACAATATAACTCGTTATGGATTAAAACAAACAATGCATTGATTAACAAAATTAAACATTTTACTGCACTAAAAACATTAACTTTAAGATCATCATTTGACCCATTTGGAACAAATATTTTATCAGTGTGCGTGTTCGTGTGTATGTGCGTGCGTGCATGTAGGAGTATGTGGGCGTATACGTGCGTTCATGTGAGTGCATTTTTGTGAACTATAACAACCCTTAATAAGATGAGATAATAGAAACAATTCAATGTGATCATTTACAATCAGTGCAAACACAAGTATTAAACACAAATACGATTTACCACAACTAATACTATTGTTTTAATATGCCTTTAAGAATAAATATATATCGAAAACAATGGTTCTTATGAAGAATACCGAGTTTAATTTGAAAGAAATATGAGACCATAGTAAATCCTGTAGCATTCACCAAAAAAAATGAATCATTTTTGCGCTTTCTACTATTAAATAAACAGTTACAATCTTGTAATCAGTGAATAATATTTTGTATGAGTTTATTATTAAGCAAGAAGTAAGGGTTTATCAGTCAAAATAAATGTTTGTTATACATGTGGAATATTGATTTTGAATAAGAGTTTCACTTTAAAATTTGAGTGTGTTTTTAATGTAACATTCAATTTTGACCCCGTTATATATTGACCACATGAGTCATTTTCTTTCTGTTCAAAGAATGACCGATCATTTTTTAACGTTAAGAACTGACCATCCCCCACTCCCCCACCCCTCCCCAAACCGTTGCGTAACAAATGACCCTCGTTGAAAATGTTCAAGAGTTATATTCACTACCAAACTTAGTCAATAATATGGCTACCCCTATTAGTGGAATTTATTCATTGTATATGTTTT
This sequence comes from Mya arenaria, assembly GCF_026914265.1. Classification (NCBI taxonomy): domain Eukaryota; kingdom Metazoa; phylum Mollusca; class Bivalvia; order Myida; family Myidae; genus Mya; species Mya arenaria. Next base: position 11,835,274 of record NC_069137.1, read on the forward strand.
TATTCAACGATAACCGATTGACTACATCAAACTTCGATTCAAAACACTGAACTCTATAGTCGCGTATTTTATAGATCTGTATACTATTACATTTTTCTCCGATAGTGACATACAGAAGAAAACTTCGTTGATTTTAAGGAGGGGGGAGGGCTGCACCCCTCTACTGCCGGGATCCGTTTGTGCTTATTACAATGCAGATTTCTGTCGATTTTCATTTTTTGGTTTGTTAGTTAAATTTTGTGTATGAAATGAGTGTCACACACTGGATTTACTATGCTTTTGCTAAGTTAAGAGCCTTATAACTGCAGATCTCTTCTGATACTTATTAAAGAAATTGGTAACTAATAAAGTAGTAGAACCGTTTATTGTTGTGTTAATACTGTAGATGTATATATAAAAAACAAAGCAATAATCAGCATAATCACAGCTCATAGCATAGTGACTGGAACGATTATCGATGTGTATTATCAAAATGTTATAATTCGGCAAATGAGATTGCTTAGTAATTAAGAAAGCCTCTCATTAAAATAGCCGCCAGATTTAAGTCATTGTTTTATAAAGCTGGTTATTCAGCGCCCGTCTTGTGTGGAATTAGATATTTTGTACAATAACAATAACAAATATCCCTAACATAAAACTGATCAGACACTCTAAGATTTCTAATCTTTCCATATAATAAACAAAAACAATTCGATTAACGTCATGCTAAACGTTTAAATACACTACGTATTGAAAAAGAAACAGGTATAGTGGTTAGATTATTTGATAATGCGCAAAAACGAACTCGGTGAGGTACCCTTTTTTTTATATCAGGCGATTTGTAATAAAACATTGAATACATGTATTTAAAAAAATCAAAAATTAAACGAGCAGTTTATTCAAGAATAATAGAAAGGCGCACTTTTTTCAGCGAAACACGACGCCGTTTTTCCAGCGAAGAATGACGTTAAAGACGAATTTTGAATAAATAACGTAAAACAAGAGAACGAAAAATATATGTGCGTGAACGTTTTAACAAGACGCACTTGAGGTTTGAATTTCTTAGCAGTAAACGAAGAATTGGTGAAACTATCGGTTATTGTAGCTGGAACGCAAAAATATGACAGAAGTCTCAAAATTGACGTCAGTTGCATATTTTGAAGACTCGTAGATTCAAAACTGTTCCGAATATTGAAAAAGTAAAAACAGTCCCTAATTGGGCATATGCTCTTCTATTCGTATACCAATTTTGAGACAGTAACTCGAAAACGAATTCATAGTCGCGTTCCACCTTAAGAGGGTCATCTGATTGGTTAAGAAGATGCTGGCGCTTAAAGATATACCAACCCAAGCATTAACGGGTGGCTATCATCCTTAGTGTAATGAGGCTAGAACGTATGGTTAACGCACAATATGTCAGTGATTTTTGGGCCATTTTAGGGCCGAATAATGGCTCTATCCCCTCGTTAAAAATACTCTACTACCTCCATCCCCCCACCCCCCCAACACACACAAACATTTTTTATTGGTTTCCCCCTATAACCTGAATGTCTTTTACCGATAATTCAAACCTGATAAGTCGCATTTGTAATTGAAGTTACTCCAATTCTATATATGTTTGCGAGCAAACTTTCAGAGGTTATATGTCCTATATCCGGTCAAAATCCGCAAATTATCTGATATCACAGTCAACAAGCGTTTTAAGTGTGCTGTCGTGAGTTATTTTTAATTTAAAAATTCATTTCTCAGTATTCATATAATTATATCTTAAATTAATAATCTATTAAATTTTCCATTTTTTTGTATTTATCTAGCTAATTTTCCCAATTGAAGAGGCACAGGCAGAAAACGAAACACGCAGAAGTGTTGTTGTAAAGGCAATTTGCATCGTTGAATTTCCTTAAGGATCAATACATTTTTTTTCCAATGAGAAGGCAGTACTTCTCAAGGTTTCAAGTTTATTTATTTCAGTAAATCGGAAGTCGGCTGTAATTGATTTCAGTCAGGTGAAGTGGTAGATACAGACAGGGGCAGGTCTAGGAATAGGGAAGTTTACACAATATAATGTAGCCCGATAAAAACGTACAGATTGTAAATATTTTCGTACAAAAGATAGATGGTTGTGTGTCTGAGTAAACCATTTATTTTGTAAATTCGTTAACTATTGAGCCGACTTTAGCGGTAATCTTACGATTCACTTATACATTCCGTCTGCTTAAATCCACATCGCAAAAAGTCAATCAAGACTGATTTTGAGCGTTCAAATTAACATTTGCGGCCGCTTTTGTGCTAAGACAGAACTTGTTAACGTGCAGCCCTGTGGACATAAGCCAAAGAATTGCGGCACCAAATGACCAGCGAGTAAATGTATTTTCATTTTAACTTGTTCATACCTGTTTCAGTCCGGCTAGGGTTTGATCCACGTATCCATATCATAGTCAATATCACCGTGTAGCTCTGTTAGAACAAACAAACGAATTAAGGTCCCGAAGGACCAGCGAGTAAACATATTTTCAGTATGTTCATACCTGTTGTAGTCTGGCTAACGTTGGACCCACTTATCCTTACTCCGTTGCTTTTGATAGATAACCCATTATCTGCAAACGAGCATTCCCATTCATCACTGCTATGCACTGACGGCTCCACTATGGGAATACAAGTGTACTTTGGTCATCATATCAGCGAGCGTACGAACACATATGGTAAGATTTTCAGTTAAGTACTATGTCCACTTCACATGAGCTGTATAATAGTAAATTCAAATAACAATATCTTCGCGGTCATTATTTCACGACTTATAAAGAAATACTTGTTTTTAATGATTCCGTTAGATCTATTATGTTGTCATTTGATAAACTGTTTCTGTAATATAAATGGACATGACAATGTGTAGTTTTATTTAGTGCGTTTTCTCGCGTTATTATGATGTCAAAAAGTTTTCGTTGCTTTCCAACCTTGTACACATGCACCTAATTTCGGAAAATAAGAAAATACCTGTCAATGTCAGTTTTGATAGTTGGTTGCTAAACTGGACATATCGTCCAAATGTCTATGCAGTAGCTTAAAAGATGAAGGACGGTCGACCGGTCACAACTAAGGTCATCCAAGTCCAACAATGATATTTGTTTTGAAAACTGCATATATGGTGTATATGGTCCGAATTTTATTGTTGTAGTTTAAAAATAAGCATGTCAAACAGTCAAAATCAAGGTCAGCCAAGCCCAACTTGATTTTTGTTTCCAAACTGTATATAAGTATAATGTTATTTGCTGCAGCTTAAACAACAAAAATATAGGTCGAACGTTTAATGCCATGGTGATCAAAGAACTTTGATATTTGTTTTCAAAACTGTACAGTGGTTTAAATTTCACTGTTGTAGCTTCAAAAGAAGAAGATACGTCAAAAGGGATTGTGAAAGCTTTAACCCTTGGGGTATATTTTAAAACTGGATCATCATATGATATACATAATAAATTTCAAAGGTCTGGGCTAAGTGGTTTGAAACAAAATATTTTCAAAGTTTTTCTTTAATTTGATAAGTATATATCAAAAATTGTAATCCACGGGATCGTGCAAGCTTTGACACCACGGGCATTTTGAACGAGAATCGTTGGGCTTATCGGTTCATATCTGATATCAAATGTCTTGAAAGAACAAATGGATTTCAGACAAAAGGATTTTAAAATATATCCCTATTTACCTTCATGTTAAACAGGTATTTTGTTTAAATTAATCCCCTTTTCTAAATCTTTATTTTAAATTCAGCATACCTGGCAGCGTACAACTAAACACTGTACTATTCAAACACAGACACTTCGCAGAAAACGGCAGCTCAGGAGGACTTGTTTCACAGGTGTTGTTGACATGACCAACGGAGATGACCTTTCGACCTTGGTTCCTGCGGATTCAATGAACTTTTCATTACTTATTCAATTAGTATGTGGGTGTTCAATTGTTTCTTAAGCACTTAAGCATGTATTACCATGGTTTCTAAAGCATGTATTTCCATGTTTCTTAAGCATGATATACCATGGTTTCTTAAGCATTTTATACCATGTGTACCTCTTTCATTTAACGTTTGTTCATATATGTTCATTTAATGTATTCGTCAAATACATTTGCAGTGGTGGAGTTTGTCGTGTTCTTAATGTCTCAAACGCACATTAATACATACTCATATCACCGTGTATGACCGTTCACAGCGAAATAGTTTGAAGGATCAAAACAAAATCTGTTTAAAAATATATAGTTTTATTCAGTTTTGAGGTTAAATATTTAGCACGCATAGTACGTATATCCTTTGCAACATGTGTAGGCTTCGGTACGGAGGGGAACTTGGACGTGTGCCAGCTTGCATCCTTTTTGGTATTAAAGGGAAGTGGCGCATGTGTCAGGTTCTATTCCTACTATCGTCAATTGCTGGATCCACCTCTGCGCTTTGATATCGATATAAAATGAAAATAAAAGATAAAAAGCGCACCTGTACCAGCCAACTGAGCGAGCCGTTCCCCCGTTAATGTGACAAGTCAGTGTGATGGTTTGATCCTTAGGTATCCAGGTCGCAGTCAGAGTCGGTCTTTGTAATTCCAAACCTAAGAAAAAAACGTCACAGCAGCAGATTAAACCACAACCCGTTTTGGAAACAATTGAAAAATATTTTAGATAAATCTAAACGGTCCTCTATTGTAAGAACATTTTTCAAAGAAATAATTAGCGCATTTGAAAGAAACAGATTAGGCTTTAACATGATTTAATAACGCATTAACACTGACAAGACGAAGAACAAGGGCTTTAAATTGAGTGCCTCGGTGGTCTCTTGATTTAGGAACTTTTTTACTATTGAATGTTTACGTATGTTAAGTTCAGCTGATTTTACACACATGTTTCGTTTACGGCAGCTTTAACTGAAACTATGTGATCATATATCACTATCATTGGTGATGTTTCATGGACAAGTCTACACCAAAGTGCTGAAGCCAATTAAATGCACATGATTAAAAGCGACACAACGTGGAACTGAATAAATTTTGATATCAGACATTTTCAAGGTCGTGTCGATACATACATCCAAGCAATATGTCCTTTCAACTGTTTTAAATATTTCATTTGAACAATGCTGGACTCCTTTAGTTTAAACTGATTCATTCTAAGATTTGGAAACAAATTATTACAAAATATATTAATTAGGCTCGTTAGCAATATGCTGATCAAGCGTGTTGTATTTTAGTGTGCGGAAAACCCCAAGGACCCGTAGTAACACACATGTCTGGTTTGAAAAACCAGAAACCTTACTCGCATTCCGGCCCCTTTTAGGATTAACATTATCAATATGTGAACGTTTATTTTAAAACTGTATTTTCATATAAAACCTATTTCACTAGTGTAAGCCATTCCTATCATAGTCTATTAAAAAGCCAACAATTTACAAGTAATACTTTCATTCCATTATAATCCGTACGAAATAAAGGGGCGGATTCTGGCCTGAATTGAGGCGAAATAGTCACGGAATCAGTGAATCGTCTTGAGTGTAAACGGAATTATTATTCCGCCCGTAATGTATACATGTTTCATGTACATTCTAGGCGTAAAATTATTAAAGTTCCAGGCTAAAACAAATTACGGGCGTAACTATATACTTTAACAATTGTGTGCCACGGAATTTCGTACGTTGGGTTTTCTATGCAACCTTTGGGGCAAAATATCCTGCTTAAACATTTTAGTGGAGCGTAAATTCGAACTTAGCCTGATATTATTAGCCAATACATCCAGAATAATTCGAAAATCATGATGATTAACCAGTACTGGTGCTGAAATTAATTTTGTCGGCCCTCACTTTCACAATTATTTTGTTTGTTTTATATCGAGTAAACGTTGTGTGTGATTAAGATTTTTCATGAGCTGAATGCTTTACAAATTGTTTTGTTAGGATTAAATGAAATCTACCTCTTAGCAACATTTACAAACGATACACATTAGTTTATCATTTTCTTCGGTGGCATCTTGCAATCATTAATTTTCGATATTCCGCGAAAGTTTCCGAGTACTTACGATTGAGTGTATGGAATTATGTTTTACAGCCAATATGTTAATTTAGTGATTTTATTTCTTTACATGTTTTCACATTTCTACATTTTTTCGTCATTTAATTTTGATTATACTGGGTTTGTACTATTGGTTTTACATGTTTTCATTAATTAATGATTGATTTATATTTTAAATGCAGATTAAATTGAGTAAGCTAAATTATGATTGTTCACATTATATTTTAAAGTCTATTAAATGTTTCCGCATGTAAATTATTGACCACATAATATTAAATAAACTCCATAAGATCTTTGTATAAAATACGCCAGTAATCTAAAATTCTGCCCGTAACTGAAATTCCGTCTGAATCTGAAATTATGCATGTTATCAGAAATTCCGTTTAAATCTGAAAATCCATCCACAATCTGAAAAACCGCCCGTTGCCTTAAATTTCACCCGTAATTTGAATTCCGTCACACCCCATTTACATACTTCGCCTCTAGAACCCGGCCGAACACGGTCGGAATCATGACGGGTTCCGCCTCCAACACTTAGATAGTCAATTCCTGGCGAAAATCCACACCGGATATCGCACACAAAACAATATAGTACTTATAATAAAGAAAAAAGTCGGTGACAAAGTATATGAATGATCCTACCTTTCACACGGAGGAACGCAAGAAGACAAATTAACTTCAAAAAGAGCTCCAAAATCACCATGTTTGTATCAGTAATAAAACTCAACACTTAATGATAAATTCTGTTACAATACCTGAAACTGAAACTAAAACTAGCTTTTAAACTGTCCTCTATATTTTTGGTACATTTGTTTCTTAGTTTTAAAAGTGATTCATTTTCGACGAAACATGACAATGCATTAATTTTTTAATTAATTTCCGTCCTTCGATGGTGAAAGCACTTGTGATAATAAAAAACAAATAACGCAAACCAAAACAATATATGCACGGACATTTTCACACAAAAATAATTCAACCTTGTTGATGTATGTCCTTATGCACAAAGCCCCAGTGCGACATGCCTCGCAAGGTTCAATCGGTATGTACGTTTGATACTATGTTACACTGTCTTCAGGGCCGCTCCAGATTCAGTTACTAATAAAAACGCATTACTCAAAATCAGAAAATATGAACCTTACCAATAAAAATGCATATCGCGTTGTGTGTTGTGCATGAATAGCTTATTATATCAGCCGTCTGCATACATTAAAACAATGACTTATAGAAACAATGGTGTTTTTATTTCTTAAAATATCTTTGATTCATGGTTTAAAGATTAAAACAATTCAACAATTATCAACATTATTTTCGTTTCCGTTTTTTTTTTCGACTGAATCTCACAATGTGCGTTTATAAAGGTGCATTGACCAACTACTTTATTAAATGTAAGTTTATACACTGTTGACCTATACCTTAAAAGTTTGAATATATGATATGATGACGAGTTTCAGATTCTTTTCATCATTTTATCATAGCTTTTTCAGGGGAAAAGGAGACAAAAAATACCAACATGTTTTACATGCAATCAAAATGAGTCGAATACTAGAAACTGACCAAGCAACGTTTTAATTACTTTTATAAGTAGAATAAAAACAAAGCTAATGTTCAGTACACACTATCAGGGTGAGGAATCACGTGACTTCAACGGGGTTCTCACATGTGTCACCACGGTTCAAATCCGATGTAAACAAGCAAGAAAGTGACAGTTATTTCTAAATACTTTTTTTGAGAGAAAAGATGGGAAAATATTTCTTAGCCTATAAAAGACTATGCTATTTTCTGCTTCTACAAGTGTGAAATATTTTGGATTTACTTGTATTTTAACGATGGAATCCTTGGCCAAAATTTCGAATCGACAGGATTTTGTAGAACGATGCAATGCTGTGTGCGCCGTGAGTCTTTGTTTTGTATACATTTCTATACATTAGTAATTAGTAATATTTAAGAACTCAAACATGTGTTAAAATGTTGCTTTTACTCATTTCATTCATTAAAAGAATTGTTTGTAAAATTTATTTTAGTTCTTTTATGAATATCGATATTTCAAGAGAGGCTGTTGTTAACGTGAAATTTATATTTGCTATTGTTAACGTGAATTCTTCTCATAACATGCTTAATTGATGTAATAAATAGTTTGAACTACTCTCTCAACGCATTCAACACTGAACTTTTATTCCAAATAATAGTTCTTTTATGAATTTAATATATATCCATCCATTTGTTCGGATTAAAATGTCAAATTTATGTTATAGGTTTGCCGTCATGGTGATACGTCCAAATTATCCATTGTCCTTCTGTAAGAGACGGAGTCAACCCTTATATGTTTCACCAAATGTTGACAAAAGATGAATAAATTTAATTGATGCAGTGATGAGTACATTCAAATGGAAGACAAGACATACTTCAGCCAACCCCGTTCCATGTACATCCCCTGGTAAAAGCAAGTCAACAGCGAAGAAATGATTGAACTACGTTTTAATGTACAATAAATCATTAAACTATAGAATAAAAGAAATAGTGATTACATGTTTTGCTGGTTGGATCCATTGTATTTGTATATGCCGTCTTTATAAACTACTTATTTCTTTTTTCATGATATAAGAAAAACCCTTTGAGTGAAATGATTCAAAACATCGCACTCATAATGTAAAAATTCAACACTTTAAAGTTATGGATGTATTGTATGCAATAAAAAATTATTTGATATATGTTTGCGTATTACATAAGTAAAGTCATGTTGATGTTTATATAAATATAATCATATACCATTGTTGTTTGACATAACAAATTATAGGAATTGTAAATGTGATTTATTATTTGTAAAATATTTCACAATGTGATGATATTAAAGCAACTGTGCACCGGATGATCAAATTGCTAGAAAAAAAGAAAATTGTCGAAAACTGACATAAACTTGGTATAAATGTGTACAATGCATTGAAACTCACTAACTGAAGTACCACATAGTTTACAATATATTTAAGTTTAGCAGTTATTTCGTATTTTTCCATTAAAGATTACTGGGTACTACCTAATATATTTCATTCCTTATTCGTGATTGGCTAGTCGATGTTATCACGTGATATTACCAAGTTAAATATACCACTCGATTGAAGTAAGCCTTCGTAGCACAGTGGATACAACACTAGATTGCAATTTTGGCTACACAGGTTCGAACCCGGTCTCCGACACAATTATTTTTTTACACATTTGGTACTCTTTTTACAATTATGATATCAAAGCGTAACACATTCTATTAAATAATTGTCCTGAGATTCGTTACAGAATAAAACCTTTTTGGTGCCAATCTGGTGTACAGTCCCTTTAAATATGTTAAAGCTGTTTTTAGAAAATCGTATAGATATTTAGAAAGATTGCCGAATTGTTAGTCATGGGCAAAAGTTTATAGTTAATTATAGTTAAATTTAGGAAAGCATTGGCGAGACATAGACTTTCGTCACACAGGTAAGAAATTGAGGCCGGTAGATGGCACAAACCTAAACCTATTTTTGAATTTGAAGGGAAAAGTCAAGTTTGCCATAAAATAGTAGATGAGTTTCATTTCTCGTTTGAATGTACTTTATTTAGTTATTGAAGAAGACAATACAATACATACATAAAAACTATTTAAATAGACCAAATATAACCAAATTTGTTGAACTTTTACAAATACTTTTACTAATAAAACTATTCAACGGATCTGTCACCTCACTATGGTTATATTATATTGAATGTGTACTGTCTATGTTTAATTTGTGTTTCGAAAGTATCTTGTTAGTAAAGATAAGTGTACGTGTATTAATATATATCGTGACCTACGATCGATGGATAGAAGTGCATTTAATTATATATTTTATGAATTCCATTGGTGTATGTTCATGGGCCTAAGGCCTTTATGCATTTGAATAAACTATGAAACTTTATTATCACAACTCGAGGCTTGTGATTCCACTTAAGGTCTCTGATTGGTGATATTTTTTTCTATGGCGTTAAAGCTATCAATTTCTCTCTCTTCCCCTCTCTCCCCCCTCCCCAGATAAGTAGATTAAAATATTTGGCCACGCTGGACATCCTTTTCGTGCTCATAGCTACAGAACACTGTTTTCTACAACAATTTTCTCACAAATTAAAAATTTTAGATATGCAAGAAAAAATATCAATCATGTGTTTCCAGTAAGGATCGAAAAATCCGACGCCCGGGCACGCTCGACAAGCCTCGCTGCCGGCTTACGCGCGAGCCCTCGGGTCGGATTTTTCTATCCGTACCGGAAACACATGATAGATACTTATACTTTGTATGTCATCACATACCTGCCTCACTTGTTGAAGACCGTCGTCTGCAGCACAATGGAAACATTGTCATATGGTATTATTTGAAAAGTGAAAACTTTTTTACCTTGTTTACGCATAACACGCTATGCTCGGGTTGGGGATGAACCTTTTTACCCGAAAGGCCATGCCAGATACAAATTATCATCTTACGAGGGAAGGTCACTTTCATGTTAGTATATTTCGTTGTCGATCAGTGCTTCTTATTATTTCCTGATTTCTTATGGATAAAGATATTTTGACCATTTTCGAAGCATGGAATTTTACTGGAGCGTGGGCAGTTTTATGATTAACCTTTAGGAATGGCGATTTTGTTATTTAATTGTTATTGCTATTTGTCGTTTATTGGGTGTTGAATTTCTTTAACTTTGGAACGTACATGAGACGGGTTTGGCGGAAGTGAATTTTGCCTTCCATTTTATTGTATCTATTACTTCATCCATTTAATTTATCCACCTTTGTAAACATTTGGTGAAACTGCAGAGGGATAATGAATATTTGGAAGTTTCAAATCGCTCAAATTGGTGTAAATGCATACTATGAATAAGAGCTTTAGGTTGTATAAATTCTCGTCACAAATGAGAGGGCAAACCATACAAACCATAAAATAGAATAAACTGAGCATGTTATGATAAGTTTGTTAAGGATACCGACTTAACATAGTCAGGTTATTGAGATGAGAATAAGTTTACGTTAACGACAGCACATATCACTATCACGTTTACAACAGCACTTCATGAAAATTCGATATTTATTGAAAAAACTAATATAACATTTAACGAACAATTCGTTTTATGAGAGTAATGAGCAAAACTAACTTTTTAACGCATGTCTGATATCTTAACTATAACAGATGACTAAGAAATATGTACAAAACAAAGAATCACGGCGCACACAGCGTAGCATCGTTCTACAAAATCCCGTCGATTCGAAATTTTGACCAAGAATTTCATCGTTAAAATAAAAGTAAATCCAAAATATTTTACACTTGTAGAAGCAGAAAATAGCATAGTCTTTTATAGGCTTAGAAATATTTTCCAATCTTTTCTCTCAAAAGTTTTATTTAGAAATAACTGTCACTTTCTTGCTTGTTTACATCAGTTTTTAACCGTGGTGACACATGTGAGAACCCCGTTGAAGTCACGTGATTCCTCACCCTGACTATACTATGTTTGAAACGAAATTTGCTTTATTTAAAGTGGTGACGTTACACCTTGTCAATGATATCATTATTGTGTAATATGTTAATTTCCCGATTCATATAAACCTTAATAAAAAATCATACGCAGAAATAAAAGTATGAATTGCTGAAATATTGCATGAATTCATTAATTACAAACTTGAGGAGTAATATTGTTATATACAGAAAAAATGTCTAACGTCTCTCTAAGCAGGGTTTATATTTCAAAGTTTGTCTACTGGGTTTGTCCCTGTAGTGTCTTGGCATAATTAAATAAAAAAACACATCAGATAGGATATTTTTGGACCAAGCCTGGTACGGCACCTATTTGAACAAATATAAGTGTGGCAGAAATGCTGTTTCTTTAGGACTGTTTTGTAAATTAGAACATTTATTGTGATCAACGCTAATTAACACCATTTCTAAAGCTCTTACACGCGCTGAAAAAAACATGACTAAATCAGAACCTCCATCCTGAATGTGAATAAACTTTACTGATTCAAACCGGACCTGTAAAACTAAAAACATATACATGTTTATATAACAGCATTATATTTCAGCTCCGGATTTTCATTTTTGCAAACACTCACTGGTGTACTTGTCATATAATTGTTAAGTGCCTTCCACAGTGCAAAAGTGTATGGGAGAGGCAAAGAATTAAAACGTGTCATGTTTCATGAAAACTTCATTTTTTGTTTTCGTTTTGAGGAACAATGTTTTAGGGAATAAAACAACATTCTTTGTGACGTCTTTTGGTGGAATTAATCAATTTACTATAGTTTAATATCAAACTGGTATGATTTCATGTGCTTGTTCTTTCCTATTGTATATAAAGGGCTAACATGTTTGTTCAACGGACAAGACACCGGATGGCCCCACAATCAACAAATACAGTATTTCCTAAAACACAAGCATACAATTCTCAATGTGAGCTAGTATGAGGCAGATCATACAACACTTTACAGGAGATAAAACAAACAAAACAATCATGTCGCTGTCTCCTCTGAGTTTTCCCGTGTAAGAATAGTGCAAAACGGTTTCCCAGTTTGAAAATTGCGCATTTGTTTATCCGAACACCTTGCAAGTCATGTAATTGTTTTACACAATAAACTGTCAATAATCACTTTCAGCAGTGTTAACTTCTTTCAAAAATTTCGTTCGAACAATTTATTACCGATGTTGATCTGGTGGGCTCTGTGTCGACGGTGTTTGAACAAACAGGGAATTACGGTGTATACAGACATGTAAACTTAAAATTAGACAACGATGCAAACAACCGCGAACGATACACATGTGTCGTTATCCTTCCAATCCTTGAGGTTGTCACGTTTAAATGTTGTACTTATAACTTACTTTGTTCTTATTGACTTGGCGTAAGTATTTGTTTTATTAACTCATTTCAATTTTGTAAAGGCGATTGTCCAAAATAAAATGAATTACTCCTTCCCTATGAAAGTTTGGTATTATATGGTTTAGACTATTAATACTACACATCTGATCTCACAAGCGTTAACTTATATGGGCATGTCAGTAAATTTTACTCCACTGCGCATATTTAGTACACGAATTTCAAGTAGTACTAGAGCACTGAAGAGTTGGTGTAAACAATCTTTTAACCGAGACATTTGCTGATACATCACTTTATATGCAGGAATGTTAAAGAGGATATTTGCGGGTAAAATTTGCATTTGCTTTCTTCTTTTATTTTAGTAGGGATTCCGTTTCCTATTTTTTTTAGATATCTTACAAAAAAGTATTAAAACAATTAGTGTACTAGTTTAACATTTTAGGTTAGTGATCCGCTTTTCAGGTTTGATATTGACTTATGGAAAGAATAATCGTAAACACATTGACATTGACTGTTCATTGTTTTTAGTTGTGATGCATGGTTTCTACATTTAAAAATATCTGTGACTGGCACGAGGTGAAACTAACATGTAAATGAAGGTCAATATGAAAGTAAATAGTTTGAGTTTATGCTATACTCATGATACAGAGCCAAAATACATGGTTATAATTTGACATTCATTTCTAGAGTAATATTCGATATTATAAAGAAACACAAATCGTGAAAACAATGCATTTTGCTGACACAATATGGCTTTTTGATCTCAAACCGCTTAAAAAATATCACAAAAACGCTGTGGTAAGGCGTTATACTTCAAAGATTAAGGCAATAGATTGAGCTAATCCGTGTGGCAAGGTTATTTAACACTAGCATATAGCATGTATTCTTAAACTGTTTTAACAATTTCAGCTATACATTACTGGTATAACCCTATACATATAAACTGAAGAAAGACAGATGCATTTTCTGATTGTGGACAGCATATTGGTTGGTTTTTCTGTTACAGAGACATGTTTTTTTTAAGTTTAAATTGAAATAATCCGGCTCTTAACCGCGCGAAGCTCGGCAGACCCTATTAAGGCTACGTGTATGCGCGTATACACTTTGCACTACTTTCTTTCAAAAGTTCAATTACTATGAGCCTGACAAAAAGGCGTAAAGGTGATGGAACTGTTTTTTTCTGTTCATAAACCGAATTGAGCGCGTGAATGCCGGACACGAATATTTCATCAGAGAAGTGCGTTCGGTAGTTTTCGTCATCGCAAAAAAATCCGTTTTCGTGAAGAATATATTCACATGAAAATTGAAACTACCAGATGCTTCTATAGGTTGTCAGAGACATATATTTTTCACCAAAGATATTCGTACGCATTGTTAACAATTCTAAACGATAGTCACTTTTTAGCTTATTCTCCAGTCAATGTCAGTATGAATTTTACAATGCCATTTAACTGTTTGACAATTGTTGATCAGTTAGAAATTGCCAAGAATTTATCCCTGTTTGGTTACCGATTTAATTACGACTATGGACTACACCGGTACATATAGCAGAGCTTGTCACGTACATGTTACAGGTATGATTATTTTGTAAAAACACTATCAGTAAATAGAAGTATCAATTTCATAAACTTATGACATGCAGTTGACCAGTTCCGAAATCGCTTTGGAAGAGGCCCCAACCATGGCTGAGTGAGAAATTATGATGTATATCAAAGGATGGGAACACCTTTCAATCATCAACACGGCTGAATGAGAGATTGAAACTAAAAATATATACAGGAGTTGTGTGGCAGGGAAACTCTTCTGCCATGCAACACCACTTTTGCGTGACAGATTGTCATTGAATTAAGAAATTGGACGGGTAGGGTTGTGAAGGGGTATCCCCTCCGGCCAAGCGAAACCATGGGGAATTGCGAGATTATGACTGAAAATATAAATGAACTGTTGCGGTCTGACACCATGGCTTTGTGAGTGATTGTGACTGTAAAGATGAATGTTTTTTCTTTGATCAACAGATTGTATGAAAGCTTGTCAATAAATAGTACGGGCGGGTTGACCCCTCGTGCTAAGCAACACTATGGCGGATGAGAGATTGTGACTGAATATCTTGATAGTGAGCTAGCGTGCTGACACGATAGTTGTGTGAGGGTTTGTAACAAAGAAGATGGATGGGAAGGGCTTTCCATCTTGCCATGCAATACCGTGTTTGTGTGACATAGTTTTACTCATCAGTTGGAGGAGGAGGGTGCAGGAGTGGTGTCCCTTCATGCCAAGCAACACTATGGCTGAGTAAAAATTGTGACTGAAAAGGGTGATAGAATGGGTGCGGACCAATATCATGGCCATTTCAAATATTCTGAAAATATAGATGGACAAGATGGTGTCAAAACCTCTCAACAAACAGCAGGGCTGAAAGATTTTAAAAGTTGAATTGGACGGGTGCGGGAGGGGCATCCCCTCCTGCCAAGCAAAACCATAGTAAAGTGCGAGATTGTGTTTAAAGATGAATGGGCGGTTGCGGGCCGATGGTGTTGCTGTCAACAGATTGTGTGAAATATTGTAACTTAATAGCCTGTCTAGTGTTCGGGAGAGGCGAACCATCCTGCCAAGCACCACCATGGCTGAGTGAGAGTTGCGACTAAAACCATGGATGGGAAGGCCACAAGGGATGTTCCCTTTCCATGAAAAACATTGGCTTGGTGAGAGAATGTTACTAAAATCCGTGTAAAATTCATATGTGCTGGTCTAAATAAAGAGTCGCATCTCTCTTTTAAAACCATAAAATGGAGGTGAAACTCTTTCGTAAATTCAACTGCCTGTCTATATCATAAATGAAGGTGCATCTCTATATTTAGACCGGCATGCCATTTTTTAGATTTGCACCTTAAAAAATAGGTGCAATTCTATTTTTTCAACTTACATCGCCGTTAAGCGACTTTTTTCCAAAATGGTAAGTCAAACTGTACTGGCTTGCTGAGACACAATCGCATGTTAAAATTTGTTATAAATAGCCTCGTCAAGTCCCTGCTTGATAATTAAGTAAAAAAGTCCAAGTAAGATGAGTCAGACACCATTGCCGACTTAAAGAATGTAAATGTTATTCAAATTATGTAATCTGATGTATCCTTTGTATTTTTTCTTAAATAAGTTCACTTTGGCAAACGCAGGTTGGGAGTGCGGTGGGTGGGGATTGTCGGTCGTTGACTGTTAAGACCCTCTGCCATTCACTCAAATCTGCGTCAGATAAGGCCCCAGTTTCTACATAAATCTAACGTAACCGGCTGAAATATTTTGGTTCAAATAACTAAATTTCATTCTGAAACTTGATTTTACAAAACAAGAAATAGTTTATATTGATAATGTTAAACAAAATTTCATTGTATAGTCTAGGAACTCATTAAATCTTAATGAAGACAGTTACATAATGTACACCAAAATGAAACTAGTGTGCTAAGCTTGAACCTGTTATAAAATATGTTCATAAATTCGGGCAAAGATACATGACATACATGTACATGCAGTGATACTAATGCTTAGCTATAAGTTTGGTCATAAAAAAATGTGTTACAATAGGATAATAAGATTTAGATTTATACATGGGTATGAATGTAGATCTGATTTGAAATTATCATATTTTATGGGTAAAAATGTAGATCTCATTTGATATCATCAGATTGTAATACAATTGGATGGTTAGATATTGAAAATAGAGTAAGGCAACTAAGACTTGAACATGTATATTCAATTGTGAACAAAAATCCATCTTATATGCATAATAATATCACCAAGATATCTGACATGCATTTTCATAATACTGGGAGCTACATTGTAACTTTAAAGTGCATCAGGGATAAAGTTTTACCAATTCTACTTTTAATTATCGAGCTATTCTTGACTGGAATAAACTGACACTCTGCATAAAAAAAGCAGAAACATAGATGCATTTAAGAATTGAGTAAAAGATTAGCTTAAACTTTACATGGAAAACAAAGAATGCTCATATTTCATATTTTATTACAAAATATTAGGTACCCATTTTCTGTGTGTCTGTGATAACTGTTATATCTAAATGAAGCCAATATGTTGACTTATGACAAAAAATAATGACTTATCTTTGTTCATTGAATGTTAAGCGAATATTTTTCAAACAGATGATATCATTTCTAAATGTCATGTGTTAATGGCTGGATTTTAAGTGTGTAAATTGGTTGTATTGTAAACGGGAAATGTCAGATCAGCACAAATTACAAACTTGATTTCTGTATTTTAGAACTCAACTATGCCACCTGGTTTTTGACACTACAATTGTTGACTGATGTTCAGCAATGCAGGTATTGTCATGTTATGTTAAACTGGAGGCCATACGTTTTGAAATAAAACGAACATTTGTCTAGTTTTCCCTGAAATAAAATTACAGAAGCTTCTAAACATAGACAATAGCCAGAATGTTACTTGCTCTTTGATATTTACATTCGCCTTTTATAAGCTCATTGTTCATTTTGATATTGCCCACCGATTGGATAAGCGTGACGTCATTTAACCAATGATTTACGAGGTAACAATCTCAGTTATTCTTTTATACCAACGTATGTTATCAATACAAATACTCAATCGTGATGAATAATTATTTAAAATGTAAATTTAAGTATTGATCGCAATTATTTTTGCATTAATGTTGTTTCAACGCAGGTCCTCAAGCGAGCAAATTACCAAGAAGCTCTAGCGCGCCTCATGGAATTTGCTCGCATGCCCTACTGCGTTCATACAGCATAAACGTAACAAAAAAGCGATCACTCCTTAAATAAAACACTAAATAGACAGCGTAACTAAAAATGAGTAGCCTATGTTTCAATCTTGCAGGGGTATTCAATGATTATCCTCAACCTTAAACCGATATTCAACAATTATCCTCTAAATGTTTACATATTATTTACAAAGGTGACTTCATTCATTAGTGTGATAGCCTCATCATTTGTGTCAATGTGAACAAATTGACCCTTGAGTATTACTTTATGTTGGTGTTAATCTGTTTTAGGTCGGGATCTATCACTTCAGTACCGTATTCGTAAGTACATTTTATCCAGGATACCAGAGTGGCATCTGGGATTGATCACTTCAGTACCGTATTCACCGGTAACGTTTTATCCATGATACCAAGGTGGCATTTCGGATTGATCGCTTCAGTACCGTATTCACCGGTAACGTTTTATCCATGATACCAAAGTGGCATTTCGGATTGATCACTTCAGTACCGTATTCACCTGTAACGTTTTATCCAGGATACCAGAGTGGCGTCTGTGATCGATCACTTCAGTAATCTGTACTAGAGTAACATATGGGATGTGGTATCGATGACTTTACTACCGTAATCAACAAGAACGTTTAAACTAGGATACAAGAATTGCATATGCACAACAAAGTGTTCTAAAAAGAGCACCATCAACTTTAATCAATATATTTGTAATTTTAAATAATAACTGAAATTGGTTAATGAAAAAAAACTTCATGTTTGTGGAATTTTGTGCAGTTGTTCCATGTTTCTTGTTTGTGTTTTTTTTTGTTTTTGTGTTCTATTTCTTTGGCGTTAACCCAGTGCCATTAAACGGGGTTTATGTTTAAACCTTTAGCTACTGAGCTTGTTTCTGTAGTTTTTCACATAAATATTCATTTAAACACTAGTGTTGTTTTATTAAAAGTGCTTTTTTGAATATCTTTATTTCCTTTACTGCAGTTATGCTTTTTTTTTTATAAATTATTGAAAACAAGTTTTTAAACATCGGGCACAAATGTTTATTTGTCAGTATTGTATAATAACCATGTCATGTTGTTGTATCATTTCTTTTTTCGCTGATAAACCAGGTCTTGATTCCATTATATTTCCAATTTTATAGATATATGTTAAATTTGTATATTGGCATAAAAAATTCAAGTTATTGAACGTTCATTTTTGAGAAAGTCGTATAAAATAATGTAAGAGCGCTGTATATTATGCTGGAACTAACATGAGTTAGCCTAGTTAGTTCTGAACAATTAAGTGTATATGCACGCAACAGTTCATCTTGCATTGCTATCTCAAAGGATATAATATTAAACTGAATGAGCTAATGTAATAATAATTATAGTGAAATCTGATTGTGTTGTGAACTGTTAAACTGCAATATACTGAACAACATATATATATATATTTATTTATTAATATCAATCACAAATGTTTCATGGATTAATCTATGTGTTTTTTTAAATGTTATAGGTGTATTGTTATTCAATATTATAATTATTTTTAAGGTATCATACTTAATTAAATATGTTCACACTTTTTGCATACATTGTTATATTCAATGGTTGAATGGCGTTAACAACGTCAACTACAGGGGATCTTCGATATTAAAAAGGGTGTACAATACACTTAAAAACAAAAACATTAACAATAAAATTAATTAAAATAAAAATTGTGTCTCTCAAGTAAAACTCCCTAAATGAACATAGTTTAAGTTACGTATGGCTAGAGGAAGGAATTGATTACCATTGTATTGAGTTGATCCGAAATATGAATTTTGATAATTACTACCAAAAATGGTACTCTGAAGTAAACAACACCTCAAAATTAACCACTTATGCTCTATACAAACATACATTCGAAAAAGTAATTTTTGACACTATAACTAAAATACATTTGAAATATACTTTAGCGAACTTTCACACATCATCACACCAATTGGCTATTGAAACTGGGAAATATACAAACACTCCCCAAAAGATTTTGTAAATCCTGCAACATGATGTCAATCATATCGAAATACAACTTTCTTCTAGTGTGCCCAAAATACAAAGAACTAAGGAATACATTGTTTAAAAAATAATTTTGCCATTGGCCAACAATAAAGAAATTTAACATTCTTATGATTTAAAAATCAAAGAAAACTATTTATAATACTTCAAAATTCTTATTTTTTAAAAATAAAATTATTATATCATTAAAACTTCTTTCAAATAATTAAACCTAGAATCCAGTTTTGTATAATATCGTTTACATTGAATGCTCATGAATATGTCTTGATACTGTTCTATTCTACCCACTTGATTGTATCATTTTGTTTATGCTATAAACATTGTATTGTTTTATGACATAAACTATGAAACTGAGACTGATACCTTTAAACGTATATATCTAACAAACATTCTTCATTTACATTACTTTAAATATTAATGCGAACCATGCAATATCAACTGTTGACCGACGGCTTGTATACTATGATCAAGTTTACGTCAGCGAACACCTCTATGACCAACGCCGAGGATGCAGCTTTAAATGAGCCAAACCGAATTCAGAACAACCACTCTCACTCACCATCAATGAGTTAATGCTCTGTTATTACATAACGGTTCAGATATGTTCGAGTGAAAGGAATATCCGTATTCACAGGTGTGAGTGCTCGGCTGGGCCACTTGAACCGCCCTCGAGGATTGGTTGTGAATACGAAATGAATGAGTGTGAGTGTTAAATGTACATGAAAAGTAGAACAGATGGAATACATCAGATACTTGAAACAACTCAGTCACATCCTCGTTCTCAGACCATATCAGAGACCGGGATAATCAATAATTGAAGAACATGTACTGCAATAACCTGGACTTCTATAAAAAATCAAATTTTCAAAAAGGATGCACCAATTACATATTTATTTTGTTTCGTGCTGATCTTGAACGCCCAGCAACATGATGATTGCAATTCATCTCTGGCTGCAATAAAAGGCAGATTTATGTACGTGAAATTAGCAGCCTAGCGGCGTGAAACTAGCGGCATTGAGACCTACGGGGTGAAGCCCAGTAGCCTAAATTTGTTCTCTATTTCAATGCAATTGTTCAGGCTTTTTCTTAAAAAACAATGATAAATCAATGTGTTTTATTTATACATTATCATAACGCATTCTAATATGGGTTTTCTTCTAAAACAATGCTAAAATATTATTTTTTATGCAAATTTCACCACTCTGAACCAACTATTAACTTCCTTTTTTTAAAAAGTTCATCAAGAAGCGTAAAGGAAATCAATATAATTTAGGGAATATCAGCATTTAAAAAAAACTCAATCCAGCAGTCTAAATAAATTGAGGGTTGGAGGGGGGGGGGGAATGCTGATATTTGCACAATTAAGGCGAATTTAAAATGGGAAGATTTAGTGTATCATTGTTTTAGTAAAAACGCATATAAAACGCTTTGAAATAGGAAACAATGTTAGGCCGCTAGGCCACCAGGTTGCTATTTCACGGCGCTAGCCCGATATGCCGATAGGCCTCTAATCTCACGTACTTGGCAGATTGGAGGTTTTACGCAACATGTTCATTTCTGAGTTTGGTCAGAGATTTGATATGAATTTCCCGGCCTACAATAAGTTGAACTGTGATTATTATTATTATTATTATTATTATTATTATTATCAAACTGGGGAATGCTAGTAAGTATGGTTAGATTTAATGTTCATTGCATCATGGTCTGGCGGCCTGAATCGCAAAATACATGTAGCATTTTCTTGCTACAGGATTTCAGAATGCCTGAAAGCCCTGCATGACATTGCCGGCTCAACAACCATGCAGCCGGTATTATAAACGTTTACTACCCTAATATATTTTTCAAATGACATGTGTTAATAACAACATTTGTAAGTTATTCGCATATAAATATTTTGCCCGAGGGGGGACGGCGGGCAAGAACGTGAATTCTGCCAACGAAATTAATTCTGGAACCATCATTAATATAATAAAAAACAGTCTTTTAGGCAATATTGACACTGAGCGTACATATAATTGGGCCCACAAGTTATTCCATTGTTGATCCAATAACTGATTATCGACTTAAGGTCAGCATGGCATTGAGTTTTTTCCGAAATACTACAAAATCAATCACGTTAATCTGCTCGTCATGACCAGCCTGCTTACTAAGTACAAAATTCATTGAACCTAGCGTTCTTCAGTTATTGATCAGAAACATATTTTTAGTTCAAGGTCACTATGGCCTTATACTTTGACCCACTCAAATTCAATAGGATTTAATTTCTGGTCATGGCCAGTCTGCCTAACAAGTTTGAGATCGCTTGGACCGAGCGTTCTTCAGTTATTGATCGGAAACAGGTTTTCAGCTCCAATTCCTTTAACTATGACCCATTGACCTCAAATCAATCTTTCCTCAGGGTGAGGACTTAAGATCAACGGATTTAAAGTATGATATGGATTTGCTCAAATAAACAATTGTACACTTTTCACAATATTCAATACAAATTATTTTCATTTAATTGCATAGTTCCACACAAAGATGTTCACAAGATGTATTGTTCTAAATAATCGATTTTCAAACATTCAAATATATCTAAATTGCTTTAACATCAATTTCCCTTTAAATGTCTGAGTGTACTATTATTTTCTCTCAATTCATGTACATTTAAAAATTGTTAAAGCCAAATTCTTATATAAAGAAAATTATAATGGAACACTAACAGAGCAATATCGTACATAAAATCATTGAATATTTTTGTTGAAAATTGCAAATGCACCTACAATAAATTCCTTTCTAAAGCTATATTCTGATTAAAAGAGTCAAAAGTAAGTATGTACATTGTTTCATTTTAAAGTAACACTTTTCATTTTTCATTTTATTTTTCTAAAGCAAGCAACATTTCTTAACACATATTCTATTTTGTAAAATTGAACAATTTTACCAATATTTTTGTTAAAAACAAAATAAAAACAACTAATCAGCTTTTTTATGAAAATGACAGACTTCTTGGTTATATTATTTAAATGATGTGATTAAAATATGATAGTTTTCATATTATTGGCATATTTTCTTTATTCATTACAAGTTGAAATAATTTCACTACATTTAAAAAAACATAAAGCACAATGACAATACACACAGATAATACAATGAAAAATACAGGTACAAGCACAGTAGTAAAAAATTCAAAAATAAAATCTGCTTAGGGGCACAAGTTTTCAGTGTCAAAATAAATCATGAAGATATTCAAACTACATGACCTATCAAAACCTAAAAAAGGAGACAACATAAATCACATATATATGAATGAAAACAAACTAACTATATGACCTATTAAAACATGCAAAAAGGAATGTTCTGTGTTGAGGCAATATACATCACATATATATGAATGAATACAAACTAACTATATGACCTATCAAAACATGCAAAAAGGAATGTTCTGTGTTGAGGCAATATACATCACATATATCTGAATGAATACAAACTAACTATATGACCTATCAAAACATGCAAAAAGGAATGTTCTGTGTTGAGGCAATACACATCACATATATCTGAATGAATACAAACTAATTATATGACTTATCAAAACATGCAAAAAGGAATGTTCTGTGTTGAGACAATATACATCACATATATCTGAATGAATACAAATTAACTACATGACCTTTCAAAACATGAACAATAAGGGAGATGTGTTGAGTATATGAAGCCATAAGATATGTGGTCCGAGCGTTCTTCAGTAATTAGTTTAATAGATTTTCAGCTCGAGGTCACCAAAACCTTAAACTATGACCCAAATGGCCTCAAATCAATCTTTCTTCATGGTAAAGATTTCGCCTATTTACAGCACAATAGCTTTAAGGTATAAATATATTATTTACATGTTTCTGCATAGTTCGACACAAAGATCCTTACAAGATGTACTGAACTAAATGACTGACTTTCAAACAATGGTAAATACGAAAAAAAGCTAAATCGCCTTTTTTCACTTAAAAAATGAATTTATCTTTGTACTATTATTTCTGTGAATTCTTGTACATTTTAAAACGGTTAAAGCCAAATGAACAAGCCAATTAATCAAACATTCAAATATAGACCCAGTTTAGAGGCACAAGTTTACAACGACAATATAAATCATGAAGACATTAAAACTACATGACCTATCATAACATGAAAAATAAAGAAGGTGTGCTGATGAAGCCGGATGCTGTGAGGCAATCTCCTCCTCCATATTGTCCTTGTGGAGTTAGCAAAGCTCAGTGAAGGCTGTGGATGCTAAACGATGCGTTCATTTAGTTTAGCGTTCATCTAGTAAGGGGCTGACTGATTAAGATGGAAACAGTTCCGCATATATTCCACACATCTTGTCCAAGGTCCTGAAACAAACCAAACAAATATTATTTCCAGTAACAACATGTACATTACCACATTCGTCCACCATGTAACACTTTACGCACTGGACTATTTTATAAAGCAAGAGTGATTTGGCACGTTGCCTATTGTAGTTGTGAATGTGAATGTCTACAATATCTCTAATAATCTCATTTAGATGTAATGGCCGACCCTGATTGTTTAAGAGTCTAAGATGTAATGGCCAGGCTTGATTGTTTAAGAGTCTAGTTTGTATGTAATGGCCAACTCTGATTGTTTAAGAGAATGATTTAGATGTAATGGCCAACCCGATTGTTTAAGAGTCTAAGATGTAATAGACAGGCTTGATTGTTTAATAGTCTAACCTGGATGTAATGACCCACCCTAATTGTTTAAGTACAGGCTAAAAGCAATTACATTGCTGTGCCAATTAAGTTCACATGACTTTTACTTTAGAAAAGAGTGCTGTTACAATTGCAAAACTTTCATTTGTTTCATACTTTGTCAAAATCTTTAACACTTTCCAAACGAGTGTTCATAGAAAGCAATACTTTTACATGTGAAAACATCAATTTCTGTGATCATGAGTGAAATAAATTTCGATCACAAACCTAAATTTAACATTTTTTTGTTTCATTAATGCAAAGAAATATGGAAACAGTCAATTTAATAGGCGTTGTATGGAAAATCATGTGATAAAACATGATAGCAATAATGACATGCTGCCATTTTGATGTTGTCATTTCAAACATGTTCAAGTCGAGTTAAAATTGGTAGCTATAGTTTGTTAGCAGCGTTTAGCGTCATCATGTCCAGACGATAATTAAAAGACCAACAATTTGATCGACAGACAAGCACTCTCTTATGTACAACCTCACCAACTCCAAAGAACACACTATGTTTTTTTGGGGTATACTGGAATATTTTTGCAGCCCTAATATTTGAATTTAAATTATTTTCACAAAACGTTTGATGTAAAAGATACTCTGAGACGCATTAAATTAGTTTCGGACTACTTATATTGTATTGAGGTGCCTGACTCCTTGATTTAAATATGTAAATATACATTGTTTACAAATTGTATAATCACCCGAGGGGTTTGCCTTAATGTTGCTAGAGTCATTATTAATTACTGGTATTTCGTTTTTAAGACGCATTAAAAGCTCATAAAAATCAGAACTTAATTAAACCTGTCAATTGATTTTCTTTTAAATAGCATTCATTAAATATGCACACATTTAATGCAGCAGTTTCATCCTTTAGCCCTTTATGATGATTATGTCAAAATTAATCCCCTTTCAGATCGGAATGTGCTATGTTGTTGATATGTTGACACCCTTTATCTTCTGCGAAATACCTTATGAGACTTAAATACTGGCACACAGCGTGGGGTCGGTATGAAATGCATACAACATAGAAATAGAGTAACGCATACAACATAGGCAAAGAAGGGTTTTCACATTTGCATACAACACTCACAAAGAAGGATGTTGAGAAACGCATACAATAAAGAATAAAAACAAAAATATTGACATTGAAAATTTATTGTTTAAATCAATAAATTATTATGTTTTTGAGTTTATTCAAGTGAAGAATAGTTTATTCACTTATTTCTTTAATTTTGATTTTTAAATTAAAACATAATTGATTATTTTTTTCAAACTTTTTGTTTTGTTTGAATTGGTAAAAGAACCTCATTTCAAATGTTTAAAATTGATTTAATAGCTTGAAGGAAACAGAATATTATTTTTATGAACACTTAGCAATTGGATAAAATAAATAGAAATAAAATATAACTTTGAAGATTGTATTCATTACAAAACAGAAACATATCATGTCACACTGATTACAAGACATATCAGATACTTGTAAAATATATACATATTTGTAATTTTTTTTGTATAGTAAAGCACCACGTACATTATAATAGACATACATGTATTTTCAAGAATTATTATAAATACAGTTATAAATTTTATCCGAAATGAACAACACAGTTGCATAAATATGATTATATAAAAATGATGTATTACAACAAAGAAACCTGCTGGATATAAAGAGTTAACACAGAATAAATGTACATTCATTCGTATACTGTACTGCGTACATTTTTACTTAAATATTGCATGAAAAACATAGAAATTCCTCGATGGTTGTTGAAATGTCTGAAGGTGCGTTAACACAATATTTGTGAAACCAACAGAAGATTTGTTATATTGCACCATAATATCAAAACAAGATGGCATGTTGCATATACGGTATCGTAATTTTCAATTTCTATAACTTTTATTTGTTTATTTCTTCTTAATCCCATTGTTTCACCTGTTGTTGGAAATGCTGTAAGTTTGAAATAAATGTTCTCTTAATTTAAAAGTATCGAGTTATGACAAAGTGTTTTATTCAAACAGAAGAAAGTTGCAAATGCAATGGCAAAGAGGCCACTATCAATGATTTGTGTTTGATTCACGACACAAGGCACTTTTATTTTATTATTTCTTCCAATAAATTTGTAATATTCATTGAATTTTTAATCCATCTGGTATAATATTTTTTCTGTCTGGTCCAATATCCAATAAATAAATGTTACCTTTGTGAAAAATAAAACACACCCAATGGTCTTTTTGGGTGTGTCGAATTTGACATGCAGACGAAATTGCTGGGTCCATTTTAAAATTATATTTCCACCGTTCTTCATCATCAACAAAAAAGAGACCTGGGTCTGTATTCAATAAGCAACTTAGATTGAACTTAAAATCAAGATTATAAATTAAGTGTTTTGATTGGCCAAAATATTTAGCTGACCAATCGCTTGAATGGAATGACTTAGGCATGTCTGAGGATAAGGATAAGATTAATATTGAGTACTGACCCTGATATTATAGTATTATATCCTTTTTTTCTTAAGAAAACATTTACTGCTTTCATATATGTTTCGAAGAAAGCTTTTTGTTAAGTAAAACTTCAATTTTGTCATTAAAAGTCAAATTTAGGTTGGAAAGCCACATAATATTTATCAGAAACAAGTTCATTATCATTTCTTAAGTTTTCAAGATGTACAAAACTGTCACATTCTTCTATTTCTGATAATGGTTCTATTTTAGAGATTTTATGAATTGAATTTGCCTCAAACTGTAATTATTTTTTTTCCTGCTTTGGAGGTCCTTGATGTTTAATTAGTGATTTGGCGTTGATGCGGGGTCAAATAAAGTACTTTATGCTTTCAAGAATTTTGTGTTGTCTTTGGCGTTAAACTTAATGAGTTGTTAAGATTTACAAAATCATCAAATTCAATAAAAATTAAGATCAATACACGGAAGATGTGTACTATACATAGATTGGTGGGGGTCACTTATAGCAGTCCAGTAAAATACCAATTATTGGAGATTACTTACGTGTGTTGTCTGCCATAAGCATGTCCAAATGACATAATCATAATATAGTTATCATTTGTCACCTAACACCTATTTTTATGGCATCTCTTTACATGGTTCATACAGATCTTGGATACCAGAATATCATGATTTTTCCATGACTTTTCCCGGATATTGCTCAGTTTTCTATGATACCATCCAAACACACGAAACTCAAAATCAGGACAATGATATACACATTTTACTGGTATACTGACATTTAATTTGCAAAAGTAATCTACAGCAAAATAAGTGCTGTTTATTTTTTTATGTTTTGGACAAGTGGGTGGGTAAATACACATATCCGACTGGACAGGTTCCTCACTATTTGTTCCAACAGGTTTGAATTTTTTTTTAACGGGGCACATGTTTTTGTTGTTTTATTATAGAGTGAAATACTTCCAACATGTTTTCCACCCTTCATGTGTGATTTAATAGCACCTTTACCCATATTTGACAGATCAATAAGTTTGTCACACACGACACACAACGTTTTTCGGTTATCGGGCTTAAATGGCTTCAACCAGTCCCTGTATTGTTCATTTGTGTCCCACTGAGAGTTGTATCGACAAATTGCTTTGCTATGACTCTTTTTTACGCTTCTAAAACGTCGCAAAAGCACAACAAAAAAACCGGAACAGGTGCAGTATTAAACTTTTAATGTTCGTTTCGTACCCAAGCAAATTCGCACTAGATACAGAAAAAAATAGTTCGTAGCGATAAACTTTCACGATTTGTCATTTAAATTTGGATTCTTAAGATTAAATTTTAACAGATTTTTTTTTATAAGGAATTACAGACTTATTCCAGAATGGTTCTCAACTTTCCATGACGATTTTTTAATATTCCATGATTTTTCCATGATACAATCCAAATAATCAAGTTTCCATGACTTTTCCAGATCTGTGCGAACCCTGCTTTAATTAATGATGTGTTAATAAAGAACAAACAAAGGATTGCATAGCACCTGCTTTAATGGATAATAGGAATATTGTCTCAGAAGTGTAGGGAGATTATAATTTAAAGAAGTCAATAAACAAAAAAGATTAAGATCAATACACAGAAACTGAGTAAACAGATTGGTGGGGGTCACTTATAGAAGTCCAGTTAAATACCAGTTATTGGAGATGTGTATATTAAACACATCTCGACCTTCCTATTTTATAAAACATTTAAAAGAAAGTTTGAAATGGAAATAAATCTTATATGTATTCATTATGTGCCACAGTGCCTGTATAAGGTCTCACATTTATCATATTTTTTTTGCATTGAGTGTATGTATAAACCGTATAATTTTAAAGAAGTCAATAAATGAAATAAAATATTCTACAGACCCTACACATAGGGGAAACACACAACTCTATGATATTAATTCATTCATGTTAAATTGCTCCATTGTATATCTGTTATTTCTCAACTCATCGTATAGTAAAGAAAAATAACAATTTAGTTCATATACAGATTGAAACTATTGAAACTTATAATATAGACAAGTAAAATGAAATTTCTTATATTTATCAATCATATTCACAGTATAACTATAATGACTTTCCCAGAAAAAAGGTGCAATCTCCAAGCATTCTGACAAATATTTTGTCTGACTATGTCCTATCACTAAATCTATTGTTTATAAAACTGGATATGATAAATTTATTCCAATCAATAAAATATGCACATCTAATAAACACAAATTTAATTTAACAGAATACCTAAATTATCTACACAAATTTTTACTCATTTTTCTTTCTATTTATAATTTCAAAATGATTATTTCATACATTTGGGATAGTTTGTACTAATGAATGTATTGGATACGGAAATATCAAACGTTTCTTTTTGCATTGAAAATTAAACTATGTAATGAAACTTTATCAATATCATCAACTAATTTTCAAATTTAACATCTGAGGCAGACATGTGAACCTTTGGCAATGATAGAGAGGTAGATCTAGGTCTCAAAAGCGGTAGTTTGTTTTCAAAAGCGGTAGAATTTCTAATGTCTTAAATTTTCAGACAAAAACAATGATGAAAACAATGTAAACAAAAACCTGATATTTGTTACTATTTTTAGATTTTCGGAAAATACGCATAAATACGTCACGGTTGAAACTTGTCAAGTGTCAGTGTTTTTGATTGAGAAACAGATGGAATTTTACCTCTGACTTGTAAAAACAAGTTTATATTCAGAAGAGCTGCTAAGAAATTAAATAAGACTACCAAAACAGGTCGGAGTGTAAGTGCAGAACTGTATATGTCAAATTTCCCGCCAAAATGTCGTAAAATTTACACTGTAGGTAATTAATTACACCTTGGTAATGTTGTTTTCTTTGATGTTTTGACAGTTTTATAATGTGTTTGATATTTACAAAAATGCTGATTAGTAGGATGCCAATTTAAACAAAGAATGCTGAATAGTGGTCTTTTGTACCGTACCAGTAACTTAGCAACGATCTCGGCCGAAGTTGCTTATTGAACCCACGGTGATTTGGAGGGAATGAGCTGAATTTTGAACTTTACAAAATTTAGTGACATTTTACCTAAAATAACCTAAAATATAAATTTTTTTATTCAGATTCATCAAAGGGGTCACTCATACCAACTATCTAGCATAAATAACTATGAATTACGGCACTTTTACAAAGTCAGAAAATCTCGGAATTGTCTAAATAGAGTAAAGTGAAACAACTCCAATTTCATTCAAATGTGACAGCTAAGAAAAACATGCCTACAAAAGCACCCAAACGAAAAGTTGCAACAAAAACATGCAGCCAACATGCAGATAAACCTTCAATCTTTCAATTGCAACCACTATTCTCACCTGAACATGCATCTAGTTGGAGAAATTTGATAAAGTTTCTGAAAATATCCCAAAAAAATCTCAACTCAATTAAAAAAAAATAGCATAGATTATATTAATAATTGTTAAAAAATATTTCATCTCATTTAAGAAAACCTTTCAGTATTTTTTTTCTACCCATACTGTAAACAGAACTACCCGACTGTAACCGGAAGCATTTTTTTCAAATGACGTCACAATAACGCGGGAAAAGATCAGCCACTTGAAATCACCTTTAAACGTAAAATCCAAACACTTAAGGGAACTATTCATTTTAAATTAAAAAAATATGATATTTTCTAAAATGTTGATTTATATTTAACGGGACCTGCTGACACAATACAAACAATAACAGTATCAATATGTTTCATGTATTGTGTTATGCAATGAATTGCGATCCGAACATATTCGAATATGTTGCGTTCATCGATTGATGAACGCAATTGCCGAAAAGCAGTTCATTTATGGATTTGAAGTTGAGGTGTTAATATTATATCATCACCATATATATATTAATACAATATGTGCACATTAGGAAATCAATATGTTAAATAAATAATACATCATTTAATCTAATCAAAGATGTACTTAAATACCTCTTCACTTGTTAAATGCCATAAGGAAAGAACTAAACAAAGAACATAGAAAATACAAAAAATAGTAAAACAATGCCAGCATTTTTAATAATAACTCCGTGCGTAAACACTCTCTTACTCACACAAAATGCATTTGTAATAAAGAAAACATGGTATAGTATGTATGTTTGTAAAATTGTTATATATATGTGAATGAATGTGAATGGTTAAAGAACACCATAACAATTTTTTTCGGTATTATTTTACATAATTTGATGTTTCATAAATAGGGTACGTACGTATAGAAATAACATTTGCTCAAAATTACTTTTGTTCAAATTCTTCAATCGAAAAACATAATGTTTTGATTACAAATAAATAAACAGGATTTTCTTCGTTTTAAAGCGCCTTTAGTTGTAGAATGATGTGGTTCAAACCGTACAGACATTCAAAAGAAACATAATGTTATAACAGGAAGAAATCAGCCATTACGTTTTTTTCAATAATTTCTAAACCACTTCATCCTCAATTTCCTGTTGGTAAAGGTATGTGACTCAGCCGTCATTTTCCTGGTCTGAAAACAAAATAAAACAAACAAACACTATTCAATTGTTAATATACCTGTTAACTTAGTTTATGAATAGTTTATGAAATGTATTAAAAGAATGTGTCAAGGTACGTGTATAACACAAGATGGGAATGGTTACACCAATCACAATGCAAACATCTCAGTTCGACCAAATGAGTATGGCTAGGCAAAAGTAAACTAGTGTATTCGATTTTATTTGCAATACTACTTATTTGTTCGAATGTATTAATGTATCGAAAGGATTAATGGCTTGCAACTATCTTTATTTTACCAGCCAATTCCAAAACTGCTAATCGAAATCAGGGATCGTCTGGTCTACTCTTTGACCTGAAAGGTTAAAACAATTAAAGCGACAGTGTTACACAAATGGGCGCAGAAAGTGATTTTTGCTTAAGACAACGCAAATTATTGTATCTAAATACGTTCATAAGATTGCAACGTAAGAGTGAATTCGAAAGCTAGCCGAATAATCGTACATGCATGTTGGCAGCAAGCCATGAGAAATATATGATTTATTTATAGAAATTAACGCATGGAAATATGTTGACTTAACGACACTGCCTTACTGTACAAACTAAAATAGTCAAAACGACCCCAGCAAAGGTAAGGAAATTAAGGAAACATCAAATAAAAAGGTGTGCTGACCAATGTACAGTTATCATTTATAGCAAAAGAGTTTGTATTGGTCCATCAATTTATTTTCTGCCAAAATTCGATTCTTTCTATTTGAAATTTAAAGTGTTTATTTTATGACCCAAGGGAGGGTAATATAATCATATCATCTAGGGAATGCGCAGAATAGCTGTACGGATTGGCAAACGTCTTATATATGAGAATAAATAATGATCAGGTTAAGTGATGTATAATTTAAATATTTTTTTTTATATTACTATAAACGATATTAAATTCTCTATACGTAAAAGGCTGAACACAAGACGGCTATAACTTCAGGTACAACTAAAAGAAGAAATGACCGTGCACTGCGCGTTCGTATAAGAAACCTTTAGGATTTGTTCATATTATTTTTGATAAGTTACACGTACCTTTCCTTTTTCCAGCAAAGTATACATTGAACGATGTTAGTTATGACCACCACCACCACCAGAACAGTTATTACGATGCCAGCTAAAGCACCCGCCGATAATCCACGTTTTAACGGAACTTCTTTTCTTTCTAAAATATAATGTCTTTCTTTAAGTTAAATTATGAAGCAGGAAGCACGGAATACATACATAATTCAAAAAAGCGTGTGTGGTTAATTTAAACTGTTGGTTGACAGTAATGTTCAGTGCACCACTGTAAAAAAGTGGCTGGAAAGGCCCGGACTAAGGGATATTCCTATTAAATAATATATCAACACAGATTTCATGAAAACGAGAATGTTTATACTACCAGTACATTAATAAGGTATACCGCGTAAACCAACATATCATACGTTACTCAACACATCATCACAGTGCGTTTCATAAAATGTTACATATTGTAAGTATCATAAGGATATCTAACTGAAATAGTTTGAAAATTACCTACCAAAATAAGTGTAAGTCTTATTGACATGGGTGCACTGTTTGTTCTCTTAACGGTTGTTTTCTTGCGGTTTTCTTGGCCATCGGTGGTGAAACATCGTCTTTTGTCGTATCCTCGTCGCTAGGCAATTGTATATGGCTTGTTTGAAAGCAGTCGTTTAAAACTTTTACATGATCTCGAAAGTAGAATTTGATTTCCTTGTAATTTGGAAGATAATTTAATACATTCTGCTAACATACATGTCCAATTCCAGGGAAAAGTAGATGATTATGCACCATTTTTAAATTGCGATCTGAAATGAGCGAAAATATGCTTGATTAGCAGTTAAGACAAAAATAACACCAAGCCTGAAAAGCGGGTTTCATAACCGCAAGTCCTTGAGATTTTGTTGTTGTTTTAGCTGTTCATTATTTCAACATTAATACCATATCTTAATTTATTAACTGCAATTTTTCTACGCAGAAACTTGTCTAGATTAAATGTGTATATAATCTAATCTTGACACCTACGGAGCAGAACTCTATAAGCTATGCTTTCGTTCCAATCCATTTCAATATTATAGACAACTCGTGTGTGTATGTGCATATTCGGTGTAGTTTGTTTGTATATGTTGAATAAAATATGTTTCAATCAAACTTCCGCTAGAGTTTAATTTCACTTAGCACGCGAACACGTATAGTTTTGTTTTTAACGAGGTGCACACATGAAACTTCATGGTGACTTTGCCTTCTTTCACCTCAACCTCAATGAGAACCTATGCCTTTTCCTCCACCTCATGAAAATCGATCTCCACAACGAGCCACACAAATTTACAGAATAGAACACCTTCACCAATAGAGAACATTGACACAGTAGGCAAGAACGACATACATAATTTATTGTCCTACAGACATCAATGGAAAACGATCAATTGATTACAAACACATTATTGTGAAATGCTAGGCATAAAATAATGAACCATTAAATATTAGCACAAGCGACAATGCACTTGTCTGCAAGTTTACGTAAATATTCGATGCATAACACGTAGGGCGGAATAGCAGAACTTATTAAGAGGTTTAATAGTGATTACAAAAGGTTTGATTGCAATTGTCAAAACGGTTAATGATTTGTCCAGTTCAGTAGATTATTAAAAACTGTGACCAGAGTACATTCTAAGAACAGCTATGAAACAGAACAATTCGAACTTGAAAGATGTCACAATGTTCGTTTTATTCAGTCATACGTTTAATACGTTTAAACGTGTTCCGATGGAACAGTCCATGTAAAAAAAAAACATTACCACAAAGGGCCGTTGCATTTGTTAAACAATGATATGCAGAATGATGAGAGTAAGGTGTAATTTGATGCAAGTGAAGTACCAAATATAATATATAGGCTCGCTAAACCGCACATAATTCACTTTTCTCATAGTATCGTTTTCTAAAGTGCTCTCCAACAGCTTAAGGTGAATACATTAATTTTGAAATGTGATAGAGAGAGCTGTAATCTTATCATTCCAGGTTAAAAGGTTGAGTACATACCTGGTGTAGTATTACACAGTCCTCCAATATAATTTGGTTGGTATCAGCGTTGAATTATTGTAACGAGATAATGAGCGATGTTCAAAAACACTCGACATTTGCAAATTTGATGCACCTCACTTATACGGGTCACACTTTGGAGTTCTAATGCAGTTTTTTTATTGTTTAAAGGCTATTATAACCTAATAAAAGCTTTAACCACAAAGCTAAATTTTACAAGTAAACAATTTTATTATCGTACGGTTTAGAATTAAGTGGTCATGCTTAAGTTTTTATGCTCTCAATATGCTGTCTGTTTTAAAATCTTATTTGGCAGATCATATATTTAAAACAAAATTAAACCTGTGTGTTCATAACAAAGTAGTGTTTCAGAAGTTTGCTTACATTTGTTCGAAAGATACAGTTTACTGTTTAATCTCACAAAAGTAAAAGAAGAGTATTTACCAAGTCTTCGAATTACGTGGACATCTCTGTAAATACCAATGCTGATGGCAAAACCTATTTCACTTTATTGATCAATGATTTCCTTATTCAATATTTAAGTACTCATAACATGAAACTTACATTTAGTTCGATCTTGATTAACAATGTAATATTTCACTTCACACTCGAGTCAATCACATAATCACGTAATTAGTTTAAAACTTTCGTCTCAATGGATAATTTGAACACGACTGACAATCATAGATACCGCCTTGAACGCCAGCCCGTTTATATTGCACTGTCAATTTAAATGAGGACCATAGAGCGTATTTTAAGAATGAATTTAAAACAAGTTATAATTGATAAAACTTTTTAAGTGATAACTCGCCGCCCAACATTAGTGG
Source organism: Mya arenaria (assembly GCF_026914265.1). Lineage (NCBI taxonomy): Eukaryota > Metazoa > Mollusca > Bivalvia > Myida > Myidae > Mya > Mya arenaria. The sequence goes on from NC_069137.1 coordinate 11,870,586, forward strand.
TATCGATATTTTATTTATTGTCATGAATGGGGAACTAAAAAGCACAAAGAACTACAATGCGTGAATCCTAAATTCTGTAAACGTTAATCAGGGGAAAATTTGTCAGGTAGTATGCTGCAGTATATGGATACCCTTTGCCTGTTTACAGATAAGCACAATTGATTTTAATATATTATAGCTGCATGTCAATAGAAAAAATGCTCTGTTCTTAACCAAAAGTCCTAAGTCAATCAGGCGCCATAATTTAAAGTTGAAGTAAGGATGAAATGGAGTTATGTAACCTTATGCAATGAGTTGAATTATTGTCGTTGGAGTAATAAGTATAAATGTAAACTTGCGCTAAATTTTAACAAGCTAAGTAGCCAACCCTTGAAACATAAACCCCGTTGAATGGCACAGGGTAAACGCCAAAGACATTGAACACGACAACAACAAAGACACAAACAAGAAACATGGAACAACTGTACACAACCTCACAAACAACACATATATACTAAATAAAAAGCTAGGTATTTGTATCAAGGATTGATAATTACCGCCTTGGAACGGTCAGTAAAATGAAAATTTACTGACAGCTTAAACCAATTTACGCGCACAAACCTCACTCTTATCCAAACAATCATGAATAAAGAAAAAACGTTAACGGTAAATCTTATCAAAGTATGCATTCACTTGTAACCTCTATGATAGCACAGTTTAAAATTCACCTGGCTCTGTTTATCGTCTTAATCATGTAAAGTAATCATAGCTCAAACAGCTAGATTAATGCAAAACTATTGAACTGAATGAGTGCTTTCATCTGATTATACCTGAATAAAAATCTGAACTATTTGTTTACGTTTGTGTGGTATTTACGCACATATCGATCTCAAAGGAATGAATGATAAACTGAGTTTAAATACTTGAACAAGAGTTATAAGCGTTGAAAACGTGAAATACACATTAACTGTCAAACTGATATTTGTAAAGTGTATGGGCCCCATGCGCTACGGGTTAAACTATAAGCAAAGTAAAGTGTTTGTTTATTATAGTGTCACCCCTCTTAGTTAAGGGCCAGCCCATTGAGCTTATGAGACACCTGCATTCGTGAACATCTTTACCCCGATTCCTTATCCCAAATGCCAGGCGCCTGGCAGGAAGGCAATCGGTACTCTCGATCTAACTAGCTGCTGGGTCGGCAACCGGCCATGCCAGAACAAGCCATTCTAGAGACTCGAACCTTCGAACACCCGCTCCGTAGGCGGTCGCCTTAACCACAAGGCCACGGAGACGGTAACTGTTTTTAATTTCAATGCCGTTGTTTAATTCTTTTTTTCAAGAACTATATGATGCATATTAAAATACTTACCACAAAGCTAAATTTATTTTTCAAAGTGTTCATGCTTATTTTTATGCGATCAATGCGTTGTCTGTGATGTTTCCTTTAACCACCGACTTGACAGGTTATATTTCTTTTAGAAGCTGTTTTCTTTTTACTTGTTTTAAATGTCATCGACACCACTTAGATCTTTGCATATTTATCAGGTAATGGTATTGTCTGTGAACTGCAAACAATCTTTAAAATGACTTCAATATTATGCACCTTTTTGCCCCTTTTAGTTTTCCTGGCAATTTCGCTATAACATTTTTCTGCACTTCAGCAGTGTATTTGTAAAACGAATAAACAATCGTATACTGTGTATGATCGCATAATGAACTATTTTGTTTGAAGAAAGGCTTTGTCATTCAATGTCGACATATAGTTTATTACACTGCCTTGTCAGTGAAGAATGAGTGATTTTTGATAAAGCATATTTGTTTAAGCGCATAAAGCAAATATTTAATATTGCAGCTATTGTAAAGCTCTTTGAACTAAAGAGGTAGTAAGGTAGCACATATATAGAAATGTGAACTCCTGGTGTAAAAAAGGCATGCATTTTGTTAATATCATGGGGAAACCGAGTTTCGTCATTTCAAACAAAGGTATTTTGCTCTTAAACATGGTTATTGTTTTTTAATGTTCAACTTGTGGTCTAGTTCCTGTTTTTTATTGTTTTATAAATAGCCTAAAACATCTTTTTTATACATTTACGTAGATGGATTCATTAGAACATGTGTTGTTTTTCATTTGTTACGTAATTAATATTATTGAAACCAAGATTAAATCAATGTAGTTTTATACTTACAACAGCATATACACGTAAAGGCACTTGATTATGTATTATTTTGTTTGTAATGCCTTATAAGTTTAAGTGTACGTAGCTTCGACCTTTTGAGATGGGTTTACTAATCTGCGAAAAACTCATAATAAATAAAATGGAGCACTCTTACATCAAGTCTTTCTAGATTTGTTCGTTTTTTTCACACAGATGCCAAAGTAAGAGAAAAATAATTTCAATTGACATAATAAAACAGTTAAAGATATTACTCACTTTGTTATCGCAATTATTTACTTATCAACATTTTTTACGACACTAGCTTAACATAACCACACACAACGAGGAATAAAGCTTGCAAAAATTGGCAACACTTTTCTTATTGCAATATAAAAAAAATGAATCTGTGACTTCGGGCTCGTTTGGCCACATCAGTAACGTTATGTTTTTTTCTGTATGGGGTGCTTAAGTCTAATGTCTGCTCCTGGATCCGAATATATCATACCCGCACTGAACGAGCTCTCAGAATTCGACACTAGTTTTTGGAACGAAATTAGTTTCAAATCAAAGTAAACATACATTTAATGTTAATGTATCTCCTTATCCGTCTCCACAGTATAAAACAATAACCGTATAAGTGATAAGTCCCTCCAATTGTCTCAGAACCTCAAAATACAAACAAAATTTTATTTGCCTTACCTTTAACGTGTTGTGTTGCCAATAAAACCTCGATTGACGAATCGAGCCCCGCATTTCATTATATACTGAGCCAAAGTACCGTGCTTGAGAACACGTGCACAAAATATTCCCGCCAAAACCAAATCGGTTCTTTATACAACATAAAGGTACAGAAACAAAGGTTACCAAGTTTTTACATATGCAATACAAGACCACACCATCGAGCTTCACTGCTATGCTTTCATAATTTCGCTACAACAACAATAACTACATTTAATCCTATTATTGCTACTGTCGTTGCTGCTGCTCATGCTGCTGCTACATCTTCTTCTGCAAACGCTTACACTTTAACTACTGATGTAATTGTGAGTTCTAAATAAAACTATTGAAAGTTACTTGTGATGCGTACTTTATGATGATGATTCAATAATGAGTTTTCTTCTTAATGAGTTTCAATACTGAGGTTGATGTTATTTTTTTCGTGAAAACGCATGCTAAGCTTTAAATTTGAATAAGTGTAACATATCGTGAAATATACCAAATACATTAAAAGTACATGCCACTAGTACATCTAAAATCTTGTTTTGTTTACACTTGATATTCTGGCAGGGCTCCAAGGTTCGTAAAAAGGTTCAAAGGCGACAATTGTCACGGAGAGCACAAAGATAGTTGTGGTGGTGGCCTTTATGAATAAGCTTATCAGTCCTCAATGTATATTGTTGATCATATCATTGTGTTTAAAGCGTTGCCTCTCTAATAGCATTTTTTTTTTTTATTTGAATTAATGATTAGGGTAAAATTATGTCTGTATGATATTAAACCTGTGTTTCTAATTTATTGATATTTAAAGTAAACAATACAATAAATAAAAATAAACAAAATGAAATAAACAAACATATGAAAACTAGTATGTTCGAATAGTTTTGAATCAAAGGATATAAGAGAATATACGACCACCGGTCAGTTTATATGTCACATAGTCTGTTAATTGATTTGTGTTCCCCAAATTTTGAATAACGTCCGGAACAGATACGAACACGTAAGCACTGCCCCCTGAATATTTTCTAATGAGACCGTATTATCTTCCGCTACTCCAATGTCTGTCCTCAATCGTAAATACAATATAACAGTTCAAATCTTATATACTGACTGCAACAGACGGTTTTAAGTTCGATTGTTTTACAATGCCAAAATGAACCATCAAAATGTTTATTCATGTTCTTTAATGATTCCTTGTAAGTATACTAAATTATACGCGTTCGTGTTAAATTGTCTGCCTTACCATTTAAGATAGAAGAAAAATAACTCCAGTCAACGCAAATTCAATATGACCTTTTAAAGCCTTTTGTAATTAACAAATGATATAGTACACATCTTGTTATTCATACATTTTAAAACATAGTATAGAACATTATATTCCTAACACTTAGACAGTATCTTTATAATTATTTATTTATTGCAAGTGTACAGTTGTAAATTATTTATGTGATAATGTTTACAAATGCATGGTATGTTGTAAATACTACACACACACAACTTCTATCTACAGGTCAGAATTGTAAAACCGGTTAATTTAAATGCTGTCGCTTGATCAAACCCCCGGTAAACTAACACCTGGCTGTGCTTTACATTTAAAGCATATAAGGTTTCGATATAATTTCTTTGTCGGCATGCGCTTTAATAATAAGGCGTGCCTTCATCTGACTACATGCTAAAATAGCTGAACTATTTGACGACATAAAGCTAGCCGTCTAGAAGAACAGCAAATAATAACATATTTCCTTGAATATAAACCTATTTAGAGAGTCATTATAAAGAAAGATTGGAACGGAAAACATTTATGTAGAAAATAATTATGTGCAATTTCAAAAATATACCAAGTTAGTTATATACTTTGATTTGAGATGTCTTATAGTGCTATTTTTATGTTAAAGATGACGGCTGCTGTTCCTTTAGTTGAATATGTTTAGTTTTGATAATATCAAACGTCAGTTTGTTTGTAGTTATATTTTCATTTTTTCTGTAACTTTTTGCATAATATCCGACCGTTTATGAAGAAAAATACATAACAAGAACTCCGCCAAGTGAATGTTTATAGTCTTCTGCGGTTTATTCTGTAAAGAGGCATTACTAATATTTTAAGAAAACAAGATGCATTTGGAGTTGGAATTGTGCATATAATCTCTATGGTCATTTTTACTTAGTTTAAAAAGGAACGTGGATAAACAACAATTGAAGGGTTTAGTTTATTAACAACAAATGTTGACTGTTAGTTAAGTTGAAGAAATTTAAAGAGAAAGTGTTAATTACAGACCAGCTTAAACGAAAAAAAAACACAAACAAACAGCTGAACTAAATTCTTAAGTAACAAATTTAATTTGAATTCAATTCAAGACAGCAACGCTTGGAACATGTTTTGCGGAGAAATAAATCTGAACGAGGACAGGACATTGTTTTGAAACCAGTTTCTAAATTGAACCGTCAAAATAAACTTTCTGAAGTGGTAGATACTCCCCAAGGGTTTGACGACAGTGAAGGGAGGGCTATCATGACGCTTTAGACTTTCAAGTGGCATTCTTCTACATTTGCGAGCACAACCATCGAATATGAGTTGCAGCTTCGGCCTCATGAAGGATGGGGCTATCATGCACAGCTATTTTTCCTACCGCAATGAGCGGCTTCTCATGTGTTCAGCGGAAAGGAGTACCGTGTCAATGAGGGCGTCCATCGCAGAGTCAATTATCACTTTGCCGACGGGTCTGGATTCACTACAACAACGACAGTAGTCAGGCCAGAATCTACATGATGAGTCCACTTTTGATTTGGATAAATATTTCGATGAGTATGAGAATCACGTTTTAATACCGGATTGTTCAAGAAACAAAAAAAATCATGTTAAGGATAGATTAAAAAATTTAGGAAGCAACAAGGTGCAAATTAGATAATTCATTAGCTTTGTAAAATTTAGATAATGTTATAACGGCTGTAAACTTGTTTTTACAAAATCATTGTATTATGTTGACCATGTTTGTACAGTAAATCAATGAGCGTTTCTATAAACAAACAATGTAAAACACGACTGATTGTTGATCTTAAAAAAATAAACAAGTCTTTGAGGAAGGAACGATTTGTTTTTGAATATTTAAAAAAAAACACGCTTTGAATACTTGAAGAAGTGAAGGTTATCACCAAGTCCAACACACCGGCTTAAGGAGCTGTATCATTCTTCAAGCATATCAGCACTGTTTTAAAGATAAATTGTATAGGGAAAAAACATTTTTATCCGGCAATTCCGCACTGTATAGGAAAACTACAATTGCTCTTTAGCACATTGGCATATTTTAAAGGATATACAATATAATACAAAATATTATTATTTTACAGCACAATAGCACCATCTGTAAGATATACTGTTTAGGGAAAATGCGACTTTTCTTTTTGCACATCAGCACCGTTTTTAGGATATACTGTAAAGGGAAAATACTATGTATTTACGGTTTGGGTTTCAGATGAATTACAGGCCCCTTCATATTCAATTAAGGTCTCGGAGAAATCGTTAACTACTTGAGAAAATAAATATAATTAAGATTGGTTAGTTCCTAGAAGATGGGTGGGGTACAAACAAATATAAGCAAGTACATTGACAGATTCTCTATTTGTACCAGATATACTATTCAAGGCATGGGTTTTAATGAACAATGAAATGTCCTTTAAGAATCCAGTATAGCAATTCGAACTGAATGTCATTCTTTGAAATGTCGAATATGTTGTATTCGAGAGCTTGGACTGCAAGATATATTTTCAATATTTAACTTGATTTTAAGAATTATTTGGAGATTAATACACGGCGTAGCCGGGCCGTTGAGTGATAATAAGCCCTAGAAACTCATAATGGCCCGAGACGTAGTCAACGGCCCGGCTACGCCGTTTCTTAACCTCTTTAATACATACGTGTGTTCTTTTTATTTTACAAGTTTAAAGTTTGCTTTTTAAAGTTTACCTGCAATTCAGTTGTGCATTCTCATTTCGCTCTGGCTTGACTACGATGACTTTACTCACTCTCAAATTAATTTTACATTTTATAATTTAGTTTTTGAATGTGAGCCAAACAGGCAAACAACATTTTGTTTTCATCTGTATGTTCCCATTCCAATTTCAATTGATCACCAAAATTCTACAACACGTTTATCCGATTTTTTCTGTACGAATCACTGACATATGTCTGTTCTTGTCCTGATTAACTGAATTCAATCCAATAAACATGAACACTTAGCAAGTAGAACGACTGTTTGTACTTAAATAAACCAATACCTTGTATTAATGATGTCAACATATATGAAAAGTTGCTCTTTTTCAAGTAAATGCAATTTAGCCGCTTCCTTTGTTTTGTTTTTTGAGTGTTAACGCAGGATAAAAACCGCTGCCCTAACGGTCGACACTGGTTATCAAACACTAGCATATCATCCTAAACTGCGCTCGCGTTTGCCTCCCTGTAGGATTTTAATAATAAATATTTATAAGCAGATCAATAAAATTTGATTTATTTCGTCAAGACATTATTTTGCAGTCGCCAAAATTGATTTTAAGCTGAAAATTGAATTCACGTGCGAACGTTCTACGGGCCGCAAAATAATAATCGAAAATCGACCCGGGCCGCAAAACTGATAATCGCTGAGTCATGCAAATAATCGCGAAATTCATATACAAATGTGTCACTATATATGTATTAAAGTACACTTCAAGCTATGTATTTACCAATATAGTTGTACATTTTGATACAGGGTCGTAGTTCTTGGGATGTTTTCTTCAAGATTCACAAACAGCAATCGCCTCTTTAAGAAATCGAATGTTCGCTTTTCAATTAACTTATATTTTGTTCAATTTGTAGCTGCGCGTAATTCACAGTTGCAATTTAAATGTCTTCTGAGGCTTTCCATAGAAGAGCTCTATGAAGTCCGAAAAAAAGTAAATGTCGAAGTTGAGACGGTTTTGCTGGAGATGAGCGGGATTTCATTGAGAAGTGGGTTTGCTCGGAATAACAGGTGTCCTTGATTATGACGATTTTGCACGGAATTAGAGGTGTCTCGCATTTAAAGCATTTGCTCGAAATGAGCGTGCTCTCAAATTGGGACAGGTTTGCTCTTAATGGTGGGTGGTGTCTTGCATTGTGAAGGGTTTGTTCGCAATACGTGGTGTCTCGGAATGACACGGTTTATTTCGAAAGAGCAGCGTCTTTAATTACAACAGTTTCGTTCGGATTCAGCCGTGACTCGGATGGAGACGGTCTCGCTTTGTTTTAGCCGTAGTAAAATATGCGTTGTTTTGTGTAATTCATTTTAGTTAAATGTATTAAGTTGAATAATCATTTTAAAATGAATATTTAGGAATTTTAAATTGGACATGTTTAGAATTAGTCTTTTTTTGAGGAAACATTACGATTGACAAATCCTTTCATAATTTATTGTTGTTTTTTACATTTGTCAGATGTTTTCAGAATTCGCTATTTTTTATTATTATTTATTTATTTATTGAACATCGTCCACAGTTCATCCAGTTGTATTATCTTCACCCAAAATTATTCAAAGGCTGGGTCGAAAAGCAAAATCTACGTTGAGTGCCTTTTTTTGATGGATTATTCAATTTCGATGAGAAGGTGAAATATATGTTATCAAGCAATCGATGGCCATTAAGTCGACACACTGAATGTGTTTATTGTAAGTAAAACATGTAGAGTGAATAATAGACTCTATGTATATTGCATGTAAGTTATGAGCAACAACGTATAATAGTAAACATTTGTGAACATACCTATATTGCATGTAAGTTATGAGCAACAACGTATAATAGTAAGCATTTGTGAACAGACCCATATTGTATGTGAATTATGAGCAACAACGTATAATAGTGAACATTTGTGAACAGACCTATATTGCATGTGAGTTATGAGCAACAATGTATTATTGTGAACATTGGAAGGATTCAATAACGGTGTTTATTTAGTAAGACACATTTCAGTGGTATAAAACCAATTAAAATAAATTATGTTATTTCAGGTAACACGCCAAAAATATATAATGTGTTTACAGTATATAGATGGGAGGACGCCGTTTTCGCTCGACGAACTAGCGCACTTGACAGTTTACTATCGATGGAAATTCCATAGTAGTGTTTGTAAACATATTGGGTAAACTGCAAACAAATATTCATTGTAGACTTTGTCATATATTTCATACGAAAATTAAAATCATATATCTTATACAACTGGCACTTCTTGTCAATGAACATTGATAGAATCAGCTTATCTACATTTTGAAAAAAAGCCGAAAGGGAAAAAAAAAACTTCTACAAACAATAATCTGAAAACAAATGAATAAATAAAACACAAAAGCGGTTGACTAAATAAGCAAATATTAAAACGAGGGTAAACGAACGATAAACACTAAAAAAAACTAAATTTAATTTTGTTATATGATCATAGTAGTATGACGTACAGTTGTACTCAAAGTATACATACTGTTTTATAAGCCAAACGAATGACCTTAAACAGTAATGGATATACCTTGTAACAACATACAACATAACAATGCATAATTAATTAACAAGATTTAAAAACAAAATTATGCAGTGGAAGCAGTGATGTTTCCTTGCAATTAGTTTTATTACGCTTAACTGCTTTATCATGCAAACTCTTCGATAAACAATAATATAAAGGTATGGGACAAATACAATTCCAACTTAAAATACGGCAATTGGATATGTTTATATATTTGTATGAATATTGAGTTACTTAAAATACGGCAATGGGGTATTTGTATATATTTGTATGAATATTGAGTAACTTAAAATACGGCAATGGGATATGTTTATGTATTTGTATGAATATTGAGTAACTTAATATACGGCAATGGGATATGCTTATGTATTTGTATGAATATTGAGTAACTTAAAATATGGCAATGGGATATGTTTATGTATTTGTATGAATATTGAGTTACTTAAAATACGGCAATGGGATATGTTTATGTATTTGTATGAATATTGAGTAACTTAAAATACGGCAATGGGATATGCTTATGTATTTGTATGAATATTGAGTAACTTAAAATGCGGCAATGGGATATGCTTATGTATTTGTATGAATATTGAGTAACTTAAAATACGGCAATGGGATATGCTTATGTATTTGTATGAATATTGAGTAACTTAAAATATGGCAATGGGATATGTGTATATATTTGTATGAATATTGACTAACATTATATATGGCAATGGGATATGTTTATATATTTGTATGAATATTGACGGAATGCAAATCAATTGACTCTACTGTCGTACATACCAACTAACTTCAAAAACACAACGTATTTGTTCAAAATTTTCTGAAACAGCATTTAACTCTATAGTCATGATATCATTTCTTTAAATGCGTTTACATGCTAAAAAATACACTTAATGACATACTAGTTTATTACTTAAGCAAAACATGATACGATATAGTTATTCTTGTTCACGAATGGTACTCGCCTTATTATTATTATTATTATTATTATTATTATTATTATTATCATTATTATTATTATTATTATTATTATTGTTATTATTATTATTATTATTATTATTATTATTATTATAATAATAATCATCAATGTTTTATTGCGGGAGCGTTAAGTTGCAGCTAAATCAATAGAAATCAAACGTAATTGCAATTCAGTATGGCAGATCATAAGTATAGTAAACCAGGAAATGATCTTTGTAATTGTCAATGTCGAGTAGTTCAGGATTAGATACAGACACAGAGAGTCTGTCATATTTGTTCAGTTTGAAAACAGCTGACAGGAAACTTGTAAAATAATCATCATTTCTCTCAATTGATTTCTTGGTTTCCATCAGGACATCAGTCGTTCCATATTTGTTGGAAAGAAGATCAACATGATGACTGAAAATCGTCGCTCTGGTTTCTTTTTTCGGTGGATGGGTCTCATTTCTGCGCCGAAGATTCAGCTGAGAAGAAACGATGTAGTAGCCAGCTGCCGGACGAATATAATGCCTTCGAGTTCCAAGTGGACGCAGTTTTTTGTGTAAAAGGTTCGACCGTTTTTGTTCCACAGGATCTTGTGATGACCTGAAATCGGAATAAGATAAAAACTAATACCAGATATAGATATACATATCAAACGATATGATATATAATGTTTACTGTTCTTACCATCTACTATGTCGCTAGGTTTGAACTCCACAATTCCAACAACTTTAGCAATGGGCTGCTTGTCGTTTGTTTCTCTCTCACAGGCAGCATACACTTCTGCCAAGTCTATTAGACCTGTATAATATAACAATCTAATTAAAAAAGTATAGTTGACATAAGGATCAAATGTTCATACACTAATTATGTACTAAATTGCAAATCAATTCACTGTAAAGAGAACCACGTTTGAATCTCTGACAGACAAAAAGGTAAAACATCTTAGCTTATACTTACTTTGACCTAAGCTGCTGTGGTGATACTGAATTGCCATTTCCTAAAGGGCCAAACAAGACACACCCATTTCAACAAATTAGTAAATATGTAATAGTGCGAGATTACAGTCTAGTCAGACCAAAATACTATTTTTTCTTCATAAAATCTCTGCTAATTGTTACTTGAATTGAGGTTTTAGTATTGACATTTTATGCTTTAAAAATCAAACTGTGTAGCTGAAGCAAACCCTTTGTAAACATTGAAGCAGTTTAGATGTTCATGTGATTTTCCTAGAGGTTTTGACGAAACATTTACCACACATTGATTTTACTATTGCCCTTGACGACAATAACTACGATATCTTTCACATAATATGTGTTTTTATATGCATCGTATTTGACAGTTTAAATAAATAGTTACTCATGAGTAGCAAAATAAAATCCGAGTGTGCCATTTGCTTTGGTTAAAAATAGTTAATAGGCTTAGCAAAATAATGCACTTCATGACTTACCATTTGAAACATTATCTGAATTATGCTCTCGGCAGGTCCACAACACATCCCATCGTCTCTATGTTTGATAGCAGAACGACCAGCATGTTCTGGACCTGGGTTTGTTTTAGCATTGTACTCCATTTTGTTGCAGGGAATGCAAGTTATGCCGCATTGAGGTTTAAACGATGTTCTTACAACAACCAAGGCTACCATCAGCCGACTAGGAACGCAAACGTTAGAATGGCGTTTGCAATAATGCAAATAACAGCGACTTGTTTTGAAAGAATTCGATTGCATTTACCGGACGCCTGAAAAAGTAACACACGCTGTAAGCAACACAGTGCACAAACCCGAATTCAGTCAATGTGTTATGTTTGTTTCATATTACATCTTGACGCGTTATAGAAGTTCAATGCATTAACTATGATTAACGTTCAAATGAATCAATATCAATAACTTTGTCAGAAATTTTTCAAGATGTATTATAATTAAAACAACAACGCAACCTTTCAACTATATGTTATTAAACTTACCCTCTCCTTTTCGTGTAGGTTTGGGACAGTTAGGCATCATGCCCTGAATACAGTGAAGGTGTTGTGGCTGGTCCGATGCTTGGTGTGTATGCATCTCTTCGTAAATGAACTTAGTGCTGATGTCTGGCAGGATTCGTGTCCACTCTGTTCAGCCTGCGTATGGAGTATAAACAAGTCTGATCCGACAATCAGTTAATCTAATAGCATATCAAACATAAGGTTTTCTGTAATTGTTCAAAGATCAATTCATATGTGTTTATTAGAATCTTCCTGAATGCCGTTCTTTTAGCGTTTGAATTATTAACATGATTTTATATGTAATTTGCTTTTTGTAAAAACAAATCATTAACATGACATGTTTTACATTTGACGTATACGTGTACCAATATAAATAAAATGTTCAATTATAAAAAAAAATGATTGTGTCAGCCATCGATGGAAATACAAAAACGCATAAAGTTAAGCCAGCGTGTCAACTGACGCTGTCTATATCCATGAGACTGATCTCTAAAAAAACACCTTAAGCGGTCTAGTCTCAGTGATATTTTATCGCATTGTTAAGGCAACAACTTAGATCCAACGGTTGTTGAACTCAGCCTGAAGTGGGTGTATGTTTTTTTAAGCTGATTTTTGTATCTGATTCTCAATGACTGGACCGAGATGCTAGCAGTGTGTATATGTACTGCCCTGTAGTCTTGCAAAAAGAATGTGTCCCTTTATGTCTGCAGTGCTTTGTTTAAAATGTTTAAAATCTAATTCAAATGAGATGTTCAACTACTGTTAAACAAAATCACATTTTAAAAGACCTCATTTCCATTGTTTCGTCGTTTTCATTTATTAACGGTTAAGACAATTAAGGCATCTTTAAACATAACAATTGTATTGTTATATAATAATGCAATCGTTGTTATACGATCATAAATATATTATGTAACTTATTGTTTATTTCATTAAGCGTACGCATACATTGCACACTTTCAATTATTCACTTCCTAGCTCACCCGAGTACGTGTGATCTACAAATAAGATACATTTTATTTTCAGTTGATAACGAATAACCTGATATTATATAAGGCACATAAATATCACACTCACATTTAATAATCGAAAGACAAATAAATTACATTCTTTGACACTAAACTGCCAAAAGTTCAACCGAAAGCAGACTTCCTTACACATTGCATTTTTATTGCGATGGATTAGCCATTTTCTCCCCAAAACGAGGCTAATACGCAATGATGTGGAATGTTTGGAGGAAATGTGACAAGTCTATAAACGGTTTTAAACCTAACCCAATAATTTGGTATTCTACCGTGATTCTTCAAATCAGCGGGAGTTCAGAAAAATCTTCAAAATGATAATTTGCCTATTTTTAATGAAGACTTACGCTCTGATTATGTTTTTTTCAAAAGGTCTAAGGTGTAGAGGTTATTGTGGCAAGTGAGTTCGAGTACATTTTAAATTATGAATATGTTAGCAGATGCTTTATTCAAATATTTTATCTTAACGGCCTAGTTTAATGAATGTTTGCCATCATAATCCCCTGCACTGCATCTCCTGTCAATTGCACTGGTTTCACAGTAAGGACCAATGTCCTGTGTATTTGTTTATGCGCTCAGGGCCATTAAGGGTTCTTATTTTATGGCATTGTAATACTTATATCGATATTATTTTTATTAAAAAAAAACTATGAGAGAAAATGTATTGTCCTTTCCAAAAATAAAAATTCCAAAACTGAACAGCAGAATACTCAGATCGGTCATCTGATAAAACAGCACAAGGCAATTGAGATTTAGATCAATACAGAGGTTGTGTTCTATAAACAAATTTGGGGGAAGTGTCATTTATAGAAAAAATAAATAAGGCCTTTAAGATATTCAATATTCATGTCTAGATCAATATCTTGATAACACACTTTATTGCTTAAGGGCTTACGTCAAGCATTTTTCTTTGCAAAATATGACTTCTTACATTCAGACCGTTTCAAGAGTTCTACAACTATCATGAGTAAATCAAATATATAGACATATCATAGATAACCAAGTTGAAGTTTGAATCACTTCGTTTCACTTCAATGATTATCATGTAAAAATTCAATCATTATAATTAGCGTCAATATTGACAACATAAGTAGCATTGTCCAAATAACGATGGCAAACACTGATTAAACAGTAATAACAATTTGCAAATAAACTTCATGGATATCGACAATTAATCAAAAAAATATACTAGCTTAAGTATAACAATACCTTTTCAATCAACTTTTAACTGTTTATGACTTGTGTTTATTGATTAAAAATGATTGCCTTTTGTACGCTCCTAAAATATGAAATATCTCTAAGTAAATCGTTGTTTTGAACGTGTTAATTAAATTTAATATAATATGAAAACAAGTGTAAAAACTTTTTTTTTTTTAAAAAACAAACACTTGACGATTAACAACTTTAAATGCATATCATAAAAGAAAAGAAAAAGTCTTTAATTTAACTAACAATGATCCCAACCGAACAAACAACGATCTTGTTTTGTATTGTTGCTCATGAACACTATTTTAAACATATTTCTCGTTCTTTACAGTTATCAATCAGGTCATGTCTTAGTTTAAACATATTGCTATTCTATTAAGGGTAAAATTTAGATTCATATGTGTTTTAGTATTTCATTGGACGCATGATTAAATTAATTTCTTAATTGTAATGATAAAACTTGCAAAAATAGCATTTAAAATCAATAATTATTCATTTCAAATATCGTCCGATAAGTTTACTAAGTTGTTGAAAAGCGTTGCTGCCAAAATATTCCATCATCGGAGTATTAACGTCATATTGGTAATATAACAATTGTATTGAACAGAAAGTTTACCTTTGACAGTAAATAGTCCTGATATAAATGTTCTGGATATATCAGCGCAGTTTTATAACTTTCACACAATGTTCCAGGTTTTGTCCTTCAAATTTCTTTTTTTACTATGGAGCATGTCCCGGGCTCTAGTCTGGAATAACATGAAGCTCTTGACACATACCTCTGTTTTGTAGGTTTAAAAACCTAAAATGTCGGTAATAAACTCATAAATCAAACATTTAAGTTCAATACATCTAATGCTTGAGTGTCAGTCGTATATTTCCAAACAGGTTGACTACTGCACGTCGTTTTATAATTTATAGCTTAACGATTGTTTATATAGTTGCAATGTACTTGCATACAGTGTTATTTAATAAGCATGTTGAGATTGCTATCGAACACTTTATTTACTTTGTCATTGAAAGATACAGGCAATGCTTGAAAAAAGGATTGGAGTGTTTAAATTGCCATCGAAGACATAAATAATTATGTCTAAACATTATAGAAGATTTACCTCAAAACAATAAAGAAAGTTTAGTTAAATTATCCGCTGCTAAAAAGGAGATATGTTTATGGAGGGGGGGGGGCGGTTAGCACGTCGTTACCTTTCAATTTACATGGCATATCAATTAACAAAAAAAAATCGTAACTCAAAGTATTAAACGCATTTGATTAAACGCACTTATTTACCTTCACAAAAGGGCACTCCCGTGAGCCTAGTCCTTACAGTTAACAAGTTGTGTTGATACTCTTGTACGTACAATGCAACAGATTGCCTTACCAATTTTATTATATCTCTAAATGCGTGATTTTTTTCAGCATGTGTTTAGGTGAAATATTACATTATTGCGTTTGTCTCTGTAGTTGTATTTGTTTAGTTAATTGCATTTATTCTCATACCACTGAGGAGAACAAACATACGTCAGAACGTAGCGCGTATTGTCTCGAAGCAATCTGATTCCTTAAATCATCCTAATGCTCCTTAAACGAAATTGATCAATTATACGAAACTATCATAAATTAAGTTTATACTGACAATATCTCCGTATCTTAAAAGGACTTCATCGATCTCTAAACGTTCACTTACATATCGTTTAGGTTAATAAATCATTCCAAAAATATACCAAAAATGCGTGTCTATATATAGTCAAATAGTTGATCTAAACAGAGAGTGCACATTTGCCTGATTGCAAAACACATATTAAAATGACTGTATGTTAATGAAGTCCACTCGAAAAATAAAACAACTAAATGTTATCTATAAAATTCATAGATGAGAGTATATTCAACGAGATATTTACACCGTTTTCGCTCGACTAGTAAAAACCAGCATAGTTGACAGTGGAAGTCACTGAAATTCCAAAGTAATGTTTGTACAAATAATGGGTAAACCGCGATATATACTTTCTTCGACCTCAAATATGTAGATATTCGATAGTTCAACCATGCAAGAAATTCTTATATTGCCCACGTGCGAAGATAAAATGCCCGTATGGAACTCCTTTTAATGATCACCACATTGTAATTACCTGCCTTGTTGAAGGCTGTCGTCTGTAGCATCTTGGAAACCCTGTCTTGTGGCGTCAACCATTTTTGTTTGCATTACAACCTTAGTTTATGACTTGATTTATTATCTACATTATTTATATATTATAATTAACCTCTTATATATTACATCGTCTATGATTGAACGTTAATATTGTATCTGAATTATTTTAAAACTGTAGGTACGTACTAACCCTTGTTTAATATTCACACTTGACATAAATGAATACATTTTAATATATGCAATATCTGTATCTTACTGGGTTTCGAGCTTTGCAAATGTAGGTGTATCATTAATTAAAAACGATGGTAGCACAAGGAAAAACAATGGATCACACATCAACGAGAGAAACACGCGCGACAAATGCGCTTGCATCATTTGTTTTCTATTGTGCATTAATTATATTTTTCAATTCAACAGTATGTGTTCTTCATTCAAACTATCGACTGAAAAGGCTATTCAAATATATATTTATATATGCTGAGGCCTTGTTTCGTTGAGTGTGTGGATAATTACAAGCTTTAATATTTGGTGCTCATAAGAATTTAGCGGTATTTGCATTACAATATTCTTTAATGATTCGATTCGTTTCCTTCATTAATTATAAATAGTCATTAACATTTCATATTTATATATACGTCTGACTCACTCGCGGATTCCTGCCCATATCTACCCGTTTCGATTCCCATTCATGCACACAGACATTCAAACGCGTGGTGACACGTTTTTATTTGTTTTTTTCTTACAATGTCTTAAACTGTCCATATGTTTTTTTTTGTTTCACTCTTCATAACGAATTAACTTTGCCGTCAATACAGTATTAAGCCGACTATGGTATGTACTACTAATAAAGCTATTATCACTTTTAAGTATTTTAAACCAGTATTTCCTCAATCGTGTGTATCTGTTAACAATAAAGGGTATCAAATATGATATCGGTACTACAAATGCTGGGCGGTGAGTAATCACTTTAAACGTTTTATCAATTATAACTTACAGATTCAGTCTTAAACTACACTCTTTGATGTAAATGTAAGCAGCGCAATTGACTGTGGTACGATAGCAATATTAAAGCGTGGGTATTAAATGTGGTATCTATGATTGTCAGTCGTGTTGAATATATCCATTGAGAAGAATGTTTTAAACTAAAAGTGAATCATGTGTTTGATCGAGGATATTGTGAAATATTACATTGTTAATTAAGATCGAACTAATAGTAATTTTCATGTTATAAGTACTTAAGTATTGTATAGGGAAGACATTGATCAATAAGGTGAAAAAGGTTTTGCCATCGGCATTGGATTTTACAGGGATGTCCATGTAATTCGAAGACTTGGTAAATACTATTCTGTTACTTTTGTGAGATTAAACTGTTAACTATATTTCGATCAAATGTATGCAAAGTTCTGAAACGTTACTTTGTTATAAACACACAGGTGTAAGACAAAAAAAAAACGGTACCGAAGTTAAATGCACTCGTTGATTCCGTTTCATACTTCTTGTTGTGACAATTCACAAATTATTTTCCTTACATTTTTCAAGTGTGTAAAAACGCCATTTATAGGGCTGCATGTTCTTGACAACTATACATATCCATAAAGGTCATATCGAAATAAATAAATTTAAACGTAATTTGCTAATTCTGCTCCAAATACCACCTGTAATTTTTCATTCTGATTACATGTACCTGACTGGATTTATTATATCGTATATTAATTTATTAGAAACCGAGACTTATCAAAATATTAATCTTAAGTAGCAATACATACTCAAACTATAATATAGAGGGACCTCTAGGTTTTTAGTTTCAACGTAACTGGATAAAAAAGCCGTGTGCTACCCAGCCGCGTTAGGTGGAGAAGAGTATAATTTTATTTTGGCTTAAACAATATTTATCTTAAAAAACAGTTAATTTGTGTTTCAAATATAGGACCTGCCATATTAGATTGCATAACAGACAGCGTATTGATCAAATAAAAACATAAGCATGAACATTTCATTCTATAAATCATAAAGATTGTGAACTTGTAAAATTTAGCTTTGTGGTAAATAAATTGGTAAAGCATTGTTTTTTTTACATATAATAGCTCTTAAACGATTTAAAACTGCAATCGAACTCCAAGGTTTAACCCCTATCAGATGCGGAGTATCAAATGTCGTGTTATCTTAGACAACGCTTATATCATATTTTAAGAACTTTACTGTGATCACATATTTATATCTGAGGATTGTGTTACGTTCCACCAGCTATGTAAACAAATATTTCAACCCTTTAACCCTGTATGAAAAGATGACAGCAGTTTTTATCTGAATATACATATAGCGGATGGAGAGACAACTTTCGACAACGATAATTTACTTTAAACAATGGTATAAGAGAGGTTGTTAACCCTCTCTGTATGGATACGTGCACGCGTTTGCTATTGTTAGTGCACTAAATGACCCAGCTAGGATTACATTGTACTAGTCTAATACGCCTTGTAAAATTGCAGCAATCATGCATATTTTCGTTCATTTCAGATCGCACTATAAAGACTATTAGACATGATGAATACTCATTTACCTCTCCCTAGAATTTGACATGCTTCTGACCAGAATTTCTTAGATTTTCTACCAAATATCAAGGAAATACTCTTTCGGGATAATGTACACGTTGAAAATGACTGCGTTTATACAAGCCATATAAAATTGCCTAGCGACATGGATACGTCAAACAACAGTAATTTCACTACACATATTGAAGACGAAAAAGAAAGTTTCATCACCGATGACAAAACAAAAAGCCGAAAATGTACTGTTAAGAAGGAATACAGGGCGCCAATTTCAATCGGATTTTCACTTGTTATGGTAGGTAATGTTACACTTTACGAACTGCATTGTAATGGTGTGTTGAGTACCGTATGACGGGTTAGATTACGCGGAATGCCTTTGTTTATGTACTGGTAGTGTAAACGTCTCGTTGTCATGTAATTTATGTTGATATTTTATTTAGATAGAATATCCCTTAATCCGGGCCTTCCCAGCCACCTTTTTATAGTGGTGCACTGAACATAACTGTGCTTCCTACTTCATAGTTTAACTTAGAGAAAGACAGTATGTATATGTCTACTTTTCAGTAAACGTTAACAATAATACAAACACAATCACTCACTGAGAGTAGTTTATTAAATTGGAGTTCTCTGAAAGAAACTTATTGATACGTAATAAAATAGACTTATATTTCAACGGAATTCTTACGAAGTTAGAATAAATGCATGCTTATTATTCCAGATTGTTGTCCTGGCTACAAGTTGTTCCGCTTCACCTCCTTATCATTCTGGTACGAATTTATCAATTTTAAATGCATCGGCAAATATAACTTTGAAAGTAGAGTATTTCTAATGTAAATTCAATAAAACCCTTATATGTTTTAGAAATAAAATCCGTGTTTCAGATTAGTACAACATAACAGTTAAAAAATCGAAATGTTCTTATTTTAATACACTAATCTATATGACAAATCCAACACAAATATGCATTGCTATACATTGAATTACGTTTTACTTAAACACTTTATCAATATACATTTTTAAGATTAACCTATTGCATGTATACCGATGTTATATAGCAGGGTTTTGATGTTAAAGCAGGGTTATTGAAGCATATTTGATATGTAATGGGCTATTATAGAAAATATGTTTTGTAAAACTTGATATCAATCTTATTACCGCTATGAGGGGTAGCTAACTCACGATTTGGCTTGCAATGTATTGATTCTCTTGAGTATATTATTTTAACAAAGTAGTGATTAATCAATTATACCATTCTTAACACAACATACATTTTCAAATAGCTGCGCCACCAAGGGCTGATCCGGTGTTTCTTAAGTTCTACATCTAGATGTATATAGAAGGGCAGTGACAAAACATTGGTATTTAAGCGCAAACAATTTCTCGAATGATATACAACACATCTTTTAACTGTGGATAATATACAACATTGTCTGCATTCATAGAATATATTTATGAATACGATTTTCATTTCTTTTATGCAGGGTCATGCTCTGTTGAAGCTGTACGGGGCTCGGTGGTTACAAAAGTATCGTCAAAGAATAGCCATGACATCATCAATGCCCAAGTGAACGGTGCTTATGTCGCTAGCTGCACTCTTCACCCTCCATCAGCTGAAATCAGTGAAGCAGAGTACAAAGAGCTGTACGCAATAGCTACTACACCAAATAAAGAGTGTGTCTTTACAATCTACTCATTCAACGGAACGAGTATCGCTATTAATATAACATCCGCAACGTCATCTTTGGCAGAAGGAATCATCGAAGGGTTAGCCTCTTCATGTATATATCCTTCCGCACTTGTATTTAAACTTATTGGTGAGTATTATTTAAAGTTTCTTACATTCAATATGCCTGATATCGTGAACCATATCAATAGAGACCATAATTAAAACATGTCAACACGTGTCCAAGTTATCTGGCAAAAGGAAAGTAATATCATTTATCATGTTGTTACAATAAATAAGGACGTTGTCTTGGACGACCTGATTCTCTGTATTCACTCTCTTGTCAATTTGAGAACATGTGTGTCGTTTTGTCGAGACTTCATCATAAGCAATTAACAAACTTAATCGATTGTTTGATTTACAAATACTTTTTTTTAAAAACAAAACAATGTCGTTGGGGCCTCACGAATATATTCCTAATGGATCTTGTCAATTATATGTGAACTCTTTCATAAGATGACTTACATTTTAAGTGAGATTCGTCCTAATGCTTAACATTTAGTGGTTGCTTTAACAAAATTGGGGTGTTTTTTTCAATCACACAATATTTATTTTTTTTAGAAAGAAAAGAAGTTCCGGTAAAACGTGGATTATCGGCGGGTGCTATAGCTGGCATCGTGATAACTGTTCTGGTGGTGGTGGTGGTCATAACTAACATCGTTCAATATCGAATTTGCTGGAAAAAGGACAGGTAAGTGTAACTTATCAACTATGTTATGAAAAATGCCTAAAGGTTTCTTATTCGAACGCGCAGTATACGGTCAACTTTTAGTTGTACCTGAAGTTATTGCCGTCGTGTGTTTAGCCTTCTACATATAGATAATTTAAAGATGAATATCGTTTATAGTTTAAAAAAATATTTTGATTATACATCACTTAACCTGACTATTAATTCTCATATATACGACGTTTTCAAATCCGTACAGTTATTCTGACAGAGTGTTTTTTCCTAGATGATATAATTAAAATACCCTCCCTTTGGTCATGCAATGAACTCTTTAAATTTCAAATAGAAAGAATCGAATCGAATTTTGGCAGAAAATAATCTTATGAACCAATACCAAACTATTTTGTGAAAAAATGATAACGGTACATTTGTCAGCAAACCTTTTCATTTGATGATTTTTTTTTAATTTTGAAAAAAAAAATAAGTTATGCAGTACGTCTGTGTTGGATTCCTTTACAAATGTACCAGTATTACATATGTTAAAAAAGACGCCAACCTAAAAAGAGAAATTTCAATGACTGGAAAACAAGGTGTCATATTACGCCGGGAAAATGTTATACTCTGATAGTTTATATGATCCTAACACAGTTGCAGACGTTACCAGACGCGTGTAAAAATAAAGATTTTTCGGTATAATAAAATAAAAAGCAGATGGTAACACCTCGGTTGATAATAAGGTTTCCGCGTTAACATAAAATACTATCACCCTTCATGGCTTCTGATATGAATAAAATATATCATTTACTATTGCTGTAACAGATTGATTGCAATACAAATATTGCATAATCTAATTTTATTATATTGATTCAAATGCAAATAAAACCTCCCATTTAGTACTAGCGAATTGTCTGTGAAACTGTTTTTTTTGCTATTATGACGCGGATCAACAATACCTCATAATTCCAACATTGATATAATTTAAGTGCCCAAAAGAAATATCACTATAACTTATAATTAACGTGTATTTAATTTTCCTTATATTTTATTCAATTTAAACCACATGTATCGGTTTTCGCTAGCATCTAAAACGAGAGTTTATCCAGTGATTAACTTAATTAATCTAGTAGATGCATGTACCGGAATCGTTATGTACATGACCTAGAACAGTATAGTTCTTCTTTTATTTTGAATTGAAAGGGATAATATGATGAACTTAAACGCAGAAGAACAAAGCATACGGTGATTTAAATTCATATGTTCTTCTGAGTTCGAAAATCGTCCATATGATAGATTCTAGGAAAGTCTATTCTATATTTCATATCAATATGCGAACGACGAATTGACATGGCGTGTAAATTGGATACCGGTCCAACATTCAAAAGAATGACCAATTGTGTTCCAACGCACTGAATACAATAGCACTTCCACCGCTTTGATTTTGTATTGCCCTAAATGTTCTGAAAAATATCGTGTCCCTTGTATATCTGTGTTGCTCCTTAATTCATGAGACTTAAAAGGAAAAAAGGCAGCATGTGAAGTTATGTTCATGCTCTTTCCTTGAAACTTCTAGTCGTCTAACAATAGGACATTGACTTAGTAAATGACAGCGTTGAAAGCATACAAAGATGTAGCTTGGAACATACTTTTTATCCATTTAAACTACGCTAACATTGTTTCTAGTTTGTCTTCAGATGGATGAATTGACAGATGAGGGACATACCTTCACCAACAGGAAAGCGAGTTTAAATATGTTTGGAAATGATTCAAACACTATATTGGTTACTTTCGTCTGTTGTCTTGAAACATTTTTTTCTGTTGAGTCTCTTTAATTTAAGAACAAATGTTATTAGAGCAAATGATGTTTCTTTACTTATGTAAGCTATTATGAAATATCCATTGATGTTTAGAAATACCGGATGAAATGTTCTAGTGTTCTTTAACCATTCACATTGATTAACTTATACACCATTAGGTATATAACAACATGTTACCAACACAACTTGTACATTTATTTAATAAAAAGACATTATGTGTGAGTAAAACAGTGTTCGCATACGGCGCAATAATTAAAACAGGCTGGCATTGATTAACTTTTTTAATGTTCTTTGTTAATTTCTTTTCTTTAGGCATTCAACAAGTGTAGAGACATCTCAGTCTATCTTTGATTAGATTACGAGATGCATTATTTATTTAACATATGGCCTTATGTGCAGAAAATGTATAAATAAAGATAGCGATGATATTATAATACAGTAATTACTTAATATAGTTTAAAAATGGCTTAACTTTTTTTTGAAACTACACGAAAGTTACATTGACATAATGATTTTTTTGCATAAATAAATTGTGTGAAATTTCTTAAAATGAATTATTTGTGTGATATATCTAATATCGATTATATAAACGTATATATTATATATATGATTATTTTATATATAATAAACTTGCTTCAACCGCATTGATAAAAATGCACCTTTTAGTATTAGACTCGTTTCCTAAAGCACACAAAAATATTATAAAATTTGATTCTTAATTTTGAAATAAATCTATTACGTTAACAACAGCAAAAGAAATTAAATCCAATTTTGACTACAAGCTAGTAAAACCAATGCTCAAGAAGCCACCTAAAAAAGAAAGAATTATATACGGTCAAAAGCCGCCAAGTCATGCTTTGTACGGAATTATTTCAAGCAAAACGAATTTCATACAGGCAGTGTGAAGGACTAACAATGTATTGTATGTAATATTTGTTTAAATGGTTTGTGTGATAAATCTTATATACTGATTTGTGTGATATTTTTTATGTAAATGATTTATGCAATATGCCGTATATGAATGATTTGTGTTATATATTCTAAATAAGTAAGTGTTGTCATAGTTTTTTTATATAAATGATTTGTTTGAAATTAATTGTATGAATGATCTGTGAGATATTGCTTGTATACACGCTTTATGTGATATTTTTAATATGCATTGTTTCTGCTAAATTCCTTGTAAAAATGATGAGGGTGATCTTTTTATAGGGTTAATTCACTTTTTTGAGGGCGTTACGCACTCGGGCTTTAAACCATTTTGCGGGCCTTTGCAGATGTTAACGACCGAATACACACCATAAGTAACTTTTGTGTTAAAAAAGCTGTTAAAGGTCACGAAAATGCAAATACAGGTGTTTCAATATAACCTTCATAACAGGTACTTGCGTGACGTCACGAGCGATGTCATTGAAAACGTTTTACATTAAGCTCGATGAGGGCCGCAACATTACTCGACAGATGCATTTTTGTATTGACGCCATTTTTGCAGTGTATAGTCGATTGGAAAGTGTTTTTTTTTAGAAATTTACTGGATTACTTGGATGTTTGACACACAATACCTGTCGGGTAATCGATTAATTACCGATATATCCCTAATTTAACATTTATATGTTTTGGCAACTAATTTAAACCGGAAAAAAACATGTTAAAATGATCTGGATAAAATGTACAGCATCTTCAGCATCAGAATATTTCTTATTTGAAAACTCTTTTTTCATTGCATATGACGTAATGGAATAATGTCCATATAAATCGTTTGTTCTAAATAAAATCGACAAATATAACTGAAGTTGGAGAAAGTCAAACGTTTTAGACTTAATTTAGTGCTTTTAAAGCAAACAAATATTAAAAACTGCAGAAAGTATCCTACTATCAAGTAAACACACCTCAGCTTGCCAGGAAAATACAACTCAGACGAAAATTTGTAGGTTAAATGTGGTTTATTTTATATATTTTATATTTGAATACAGCAATATATGCTGAAATGTATATGTTTTTCTGCAAACGTCGGCATCGTTGACCCACTTTCGGTTAAAAACCAGGTCGCTCAGCGTCCATTGTTATGATGCCGGTCCTGATACCGCTTATGTAAAACAAAAAGCCGGTCATTAAAGGCACGTGAATTTACTGAATAGTGCACGCTTTTTACCGATTACGCCCGGGTTTTTATGTTTTAACACACCACGATAACGGACCGAAAGTACACATTTGTATGCAATAATAATGCTTAATTAACGATTTGTGTGATATTTCTTGTACTAGTATAATATTTTTTTATGATTTATAGGACATGTTTTTTTTATAGAAATTGTGTCTTATAATTCTTATTGATTTGAGTGATATTTCTTAAAACAAAAGTCTGTGTGATATTTATTTCATGAACTGTTTTATTTATATCGCTTATGTAAAAACATGAAATTTGTAATATTTCTTATAAATGCTTGGTGATAATCCTTGTTATACATGAGTTGTTTGATATAAATAATTTGCATATTTTAAGTTTTTTTATAAATAATTTGTGGGATATGTTTTGAATTGAATTAACGTGTAATATTAATTGTATAATATATGTATGATATTTCTTTTATCAAACAATGTTTGATATTTTTTATAAAAAGGTGTGATATTTATCATATACACTTTTGATATTTCTTACTTTAGTGGTCCGTTTTAAATTTCTCGCATACGATGTCGGTGATATTCCTTACATAAATAATGCCTTTGATATTTCTTGTTTACATATAATTTGTGTGACATACCTTTTATGCAAAACTTTAAAAGAAATAGTGAATGTTTTCTTTACAAAATAATTCAATTTTGAATAAAATTATTTTTGATTTATGCGTAGTCTTGGAAGGAAATTTGCCCACGCGCACTAGGCTACTTTTTGATAAGAAATCAGAAAACAAAATGTATAATATGGAATCTATTTCATGTGTCTATAGTTAGTGATTGAAGCATGCACCATTTTAGAGAGAAAATTAACATAAATCAAATAAAGCATTCAATGTGTCGTTTATATGATTGATTGATAACACGTAGTTGACCTTTTCATTGCAGTGGTATAATCCTTCATGTTGTTTTATTTCGTTTAGACACCGATGTTTCCTCCCACATACCAGTAAAAAAGTTTCTGAATTATTTCATTTTTGTGAAAATAAATGACCACTTAATGTGTCAATGCACTACATATTACCATGTTAACCAAAAAAACACATTGCACAAACAATGGTATGTAATGTTAATTATAACCGACTCATTAACATTGAACAATTTGGTCATCATTTCCATATTTCAAACGGACACAAAGTCGTGCATATGTCAAATATGACATTCAGAATTCAACATTACAGACAATAAAGTATTCATATACACCTTCAAACTCATAAAGGGTTGAAGCGAGAGCGATCAGCTTTCTCGTGTGTATTGCTTTGTATAACCTCTATTTACTAATGTACTAAAAGTTGTTTTTATACCAGCTGCATAGTTATGTTAGCTCATTAGCCATTAACATATAGAGAAACAATTGAAACGGCCTTGACCACCATCACCACCATATATGGTAATGTACTGAAACATTATAGCGTTCTGTTCCAAACCAAAATAAACATATTTATATTTTCTTTCAATATCTACAGCCAAACATGTAATTTTTTTTATCTAATTTCATTTTAAAAGATAAAAACAACGACTCTATAGTAGATATAGTTTATTTGCACAAATATAAAGAAACTGATCTGTTGCAGTTATCATTTACATGGATAGTTATGACATTTTAAATATCCGATCTCCATCTTCTATGTTTTAAGTTAAGCTATCATGTCCTCCCATTGGGCACCTGCCGACCTGACAAAAAACTAAAAAGAGCAACAAATCTAGCTCTCTTTTTTTACAAGAACACCGTCTGGACATTCTGTATAGGGACAACTTATTCTTCCAGCACATTTGCATTGTTTTAGGATGCACTGTAAAGGAAAATACTATCACTTAACGGTTTTGGTTGGTCGGGTGAAGTACAAACCCTTTCATTTTCAATACAGTTAAGTTCTCACTAAAATATTAGATAAAATTCAGATTGCTTAGTTTCTAGACGATAGGCTAGGAGCAAACACATTTTAGCAAGTACGTTGGCGGATTCTTTATTTGAACCAGGTAGTTTAAGAAAAAAATGAAAAATCAGTTAAGCCTTAAGAACGATCTTTTGGATTGAGCGGCATTCTTTGGAATATAGAGCATTTTGTCATCAAAGTGTTAACATATAGATTATAACGCAGAAATTCGAAATGTGTTGATTAATATAACCCGACTTAAATTATCTATACAAATAGTCAAAATCGTCCACAGTCAATATCGGATTTCGTTTAACAGACGTTACACTATCAATACACTTGCGAGATAAAAGCAATGCTCATATCCTAGAACATACAGATCAATCAACTACTGTTTGGAAAGATGCGCATTGTCGATTAATCCTTTAAACATATGCATATGAAACAATATTAATTACATAATGAATTAAGATTCCTTCTTAAAATTTGCTTTTATTTATACTTAAATGAGCACAACGGAACTCGATAGGGATAGTTTTTTACAGAATATGGCCACACATGATCACTGTCAAAGAAGCTGCACAGATATTTTAAGCTACGGGAAAAGAAAAGTACGCGATATGGGATTAAAGAGGCAAGGAAAACCACCCGAATATTATTTTCTGTCTGTATACACCACTTACTTACCCTGCAACGTATATATCTCTCGTCGACACACTGTTTACATGATTGTTTCATTTATTTATCGGATTCTTAAAAATATAAACGCGATTTGGAACAATATTAAGTTTATCGACTCAATATGGAAATAAATGGTGTTTTCGCTTGACCAGTCATTGACCAATAGTATTGCATCATCCATGTTGGAAGCGTCATAATCAAGGATGCATGCTGTAAGACACAAAACTACTACATATACAGAAATATGCTTATTGGCCAACTGTACTTTCAACTTTTATTTCTCAAAATCATATGGTCCCAAGGGACAGCATTAGCACATACAATACACAACATTTTTTGATAGAGCACCATCGATTTGACTTTATGAGATCTTGGGTTTGTTGTTCATAACCTTTTTAAAGTTAACAATGTTTTTAACGACATCGTTGTTAACTTTTGAACTTGATGATGTCCACATATATTTTGATAACACAAGTACAGTTTAAACAGTTGTCTCAAATCATGTAAGCCATACTGTCGATTACAATTGCATCCATTAAACATGAACAGTATAGAGCTGAAAGTTAACAACGATGATGTTAATGGCATTGTTAAATTTAGCAAAGGTCTGAACAATTGACCCTTTAAGTATCAATTAATTTAACAAAGCCATTGTTCATTTCTCTAACTGTTTTACTTACTTAGTTGTTTTAACATACTGTTACGATTTACGGGTTATTGAAATAATCAACAACATTTTGTACTGTCGAATATCTCTACAAAATTCAAGACCTACGATGAGTACCGCTTTAATTCGTCGTATGTTACCGACATTAGTATGGAAGCATTTCGTAGTAACTAACAACCTGAGGGTCATTTCCCCATTAGATCTAGCAGAGTTACACGGGTGAAATGACGGACTATTTCACAGTTAATGGGATCAATTTCCGTTTAGTAAAGGTTAGGACTAATTGCCGTCATTTATTAGGCATATTATATGCCAAAATTGATGGTAGCAAGTAATGCCCTAAACGAGCCAATAATTGCATCGCTATGTCTGAAGTGAACTAAAAGGAAGAAAAAATGTTTTTTTTACAATTAGACAGATAATACTTGCATCAATAAATAGGGTACCTTGCTAATTTTTTTCTTACATTTAATATTGCATTACATTTATGTTGTTAACTTATAGTTACCAACTACACCATGCATATAGTATTATAGTAAAGGCAGAAATAGTGTCCTACCTGTAGAGCTCTAAGTGAATTACTTGAATTAACAATTATAACATAAGCAATTGAAATATCAATGAAAAAGAATAGAAAATGTACTTACATCAAACATACAAACTGAGTACAATTTAGCTAAACAAAAAATATATTATATGAAGATAATGACAAATGTAGTTTAATCAATATCAACATTAAATACTTGAAAAATCATTTATCATATTCATCTTAACCAAATGAATAATAACCTAAATCAACACATAAACATGTATAAACATGACTCATCTTTTGAAACTGCGTATGGATATCGTCAACTAAGCAAACACACACTAACTGGCCAATATGTTTTTAGCAAGGTCGACGTAATTTTCAGCAATGTTGTTCTCAACTTGACTTGTCAGCAATACCTCTTCATCGTAATATCTACTCATCATTTGCAGTAGCAGGCAATCACTTCATGTCGTAAGTTAAAGTAAGGCCTAGTGTGTATAAACATGACTCATCTTTTGAAACTGCGTATGGATATCGTCAACTAAGCAAACACACACTAACTGGCCAATATGTTTTTAGCAAGGTCGACGTAATTTTCAGCAATGTTGTTCTCAACTTGACTTGTCAGCAATACCTCTTCATCGTAATATCTACTCATCATTTGCAGTAGCAGGCAATCACTTCATGTCGTAAGTTAAAGTAAGGCCTAGTGTGGTTGCGTGTTAGGCAAACATATATATAACTTGTTTCCGATCCCACTGCAAGAAAAATAGGGTCGGAATGTCTTTTTTGTAATCAAGTTGTTGTTTAAACATCATATGTACAATTAGAACTATGTCTCCAGGGTCCTAGACCCCATTATAAAATCAGTCATTTTCGAGGTGCTAACACAATACTAAAGAAAGAGAAAAGACGGTTTTAATCGATATGTCCAGTACAAACATTAATATACTTTTCAGTTGGAAAACAAATATATTCTGTCCAAACATCGAAATCAAACATGTTTTTTTACGCCTTAAATTACAGACTTGTAACAAAACTGTTCAAATTTGTTAAGTGCCTAAAAGTATCAAACTTATAATATGTGCCATGATTTATAATTTGTAAATGCGTGACATAAACCTTGTTTGTGGGGATTATATTGTGTAGGTTTGTAAATCGTTAAGCGAGCTTTATCTTTTAAAGCCTAGGCGGCTATGCATATGAAAATGATCAAGTCGCAAATATTTTATTGTCTCAATAAAAATCAAATCTACTAAAGTTCAATCCGTGTAACTTCATCGTTTAAAGAGCTACTTGATTATCGAAGACCGACAAAATACAAAAATACAAATACAAAATAAATACCAAAAGGTTGTCTTTAAAACAGTTTCCGTTGCAGAGGCGCTATCGAACTTTGAGGTATGGATGTTCTCTAAACAAAATAATCATATAAATAGTTCCTTGTATAATTATATTGATTTTTCATGCTTAAAGACGCCATATAATATGTCTTTAAAAATGTCTGATGTGTTTAGATGGAATATCTAAAACTATACCAGAGCAATACCAACACAATATCAGAATAGGATTTATTGGCCATGAGAGGTTGCACAATAAAACATTTCACGCTCGATTTCAGTAAAACAAATTGTATAAACACAACATGCATTAACCTTTCCTGTAATGTATTTTCGGTTATGTAGTGCACATATTAATAACCAGAAAGCAATGCACGTTTAAATGTACTTGTATGATGTAAGGTCACCAGGCATCACTATTTAACATTTATAGAAACGCCTAACGAAATAATGAACGCGTTGAAATGCTGGAGGCACGACAAGCGTAATTTTTACTTTTTTTTTAAAAGTCTGTCCACAGGCAAAATATATCGAAAACTGTTACCAATAATAGCCTTTCATTCCCTAAGAATAGGTAGTGTAAATTAATGATTATTAGTACAATTAGTCACCTTCAAAACGGTAGTTTATTTACCTAATTATCTACGATTTATTAACATTGTTTTTATATCGCAAGTGTATTGCTAGTGTAAAGTAAATTAAATGATCCATGATATTGATTTGGAACTTTTGACTATTATTGTAAATAACGTACAGCAGAGTCTTTTAATCAACACCTTTTCATTTTCTGCGTAATTATCTTTATATTCCTCCTTCCAAAGAATGCCATTCCATTCATGATGTTGTACTGGATAATTTACTGAATTTTCAAAGTTCATAAAAAGCTCAGCCTTGATAAAACTATCTGATACAAATAAAGAATCTGTCAAAGTACTTGCTTAAATGTATTTGTCTAGAAACTAAACACTCTTAATAATATTTATTTTATCTAGTATTTAACAATTTCCCTGAGAAATTAACTGAATGGGAAAGGGGTTGTACTTCACCCCAAACCGCAATCCGTAAAACAATAGTATTTCCCCTTTACAGTATATCCTAAAAACGGTGCTGATGTGCAGGAACAATATTCGAATTTCCCCTAAACAGTATATCCAGACGGTTTTCTTGTAAAAAATAGGGGCTATATTCGTTGCTTTAATAGTTTGTTTACTCTAAAAAATGAGCCTAGTTCGAGTGGTATCATGCATTTTTGCGATAAATCATAAGTGGTCCGGATTGAGACGATTTTGCCCGGAACTAGAGGTGTCTCCCATCGATTCGCATCAAGAAAGACGGAACCCATCGATTAAGAGCAATGAATTGCATGCCATACGCCAGAGTAAGAGAACATTTTGTAAATCGAGATTAAAAGTTTTGGTCTCGATAGTTCTAAATCAGGTCAGGAGGTGCCCAATGGAAGGATATGGTAGCTTAATTTAAAAACATTGTCGTTGGAGATCGGATATTTAAGATGTCTAAACTATCCATTCAAATGATAAATGCAAGAAATCGGTTTCTTTAAATTTGTGTTAATAAAACTTATCTACTATACAGTCGTTGTTTTCATAGAGACATTTAGATAAATAAAACATGTTTGGCTAGAGATATTGAAAGAAAAATATATTTATTTGGGTTTGGAATAGAACGTTATAATGATTCAATACATTACCATATATGGTGGTGGTGGTGGTTGTCAAGGCCGTTCCGATTATTACTAAATATGTTAATGGGTAGTGAGCTTACATAGCTACGCAGCTGGTATAAAAGCAACTTTTCAGTATATTCGAAAGGTTGTACCGAGCAAAACACAAGAACAAGAACTGATCGCTCTCCCTTTAAACCTTTATGATTTTGAAACTGTGCATGCATAGTTTAATGTATGTAAGGTTGAATTCTGAACATATTTATAATATTTTGTATTTTTCATAAAGTACACATGTTTTCTTAGTCTGAAATTTTGAGCTGATAACCAAATTTTAATGAGTGATTAATGCGTTTTTTTTTAAATTACAATAGTGGCTTACGAAATGTGTATTTTGGTTAACATGATGCTATGTATAAGTGCATGGACACGATTTGTCACATTAAGTGGTCTATTACTATTTTCACAATCATAAAACCATCGAGAAAGTGATTTTACTTGAATTTGGTTTATACATATTGTATTGAGCAAAATTAATCAAAATTTTAATACAAATACAAAATCAAATTTCAGGATTGGAACGATAGAAATAAACTAATAAAGTTCCTTTACCTGTTATGATGAATTTCATTTGGCATTTGAGGCAGCTGCTAGTAATGAAGTGATAATTATACAAGCTCATATTAAATCATGTTTAAAATACAGGTAATTGAATGAGAGACTTTAAATTCAAATGCATATATTAAGGAAAAACATATTTATTAAATATTGATCAACTGTATTTAAGTAGAAAAAAGTACGAGAAAAGAAGGAAATGGTTTTAAAAAGAGAGACAAAGTAGAAGATGTGAGAGTGTTAGTGGTATTAGTCGATTACTGGCTTTCAAATATTTTTGCCAAAAAATACAATGATAAACTACATCGAACAGAGTACTATTTTGCTGTTTGTAGTCAGTGTGTCATCACAATATAGAAAATAACGGAGTCACTGATTGAACAGTATTAAACATATGTTGCTTTTGTTCAATAAAGAGAGGACTAGTAAAAAGAAAGTGGTATGAATTTTTATGTCTTCTAAACAACAAAATGGTGAGAAAAAAATATTTTAACATAAATATGATGATACAGGGAACTACAATCATTGCGAAGGCAAGTGAGCAGCACCTGAAGCCGCCGTTTCCTGTGACAAAATAGTCGAAATGTTATGGGCTTATCAGAATTGAGGTATGAGGAAAAAATAGCGGCATTGTTTACAGTCTTTGCTTCATCTGCAAAAGATTTCCATGCAAATATTAAAGACGGAAGGAATGAATTCATAATACAAAGATGTGCAGGTTCGGAAACTAGATATATTGGATGAATTTCTAAGTGTTCTTGATGAAGCTTGTCCTACTGGCTGGGGAACCAAAGCAGATAAATCATCTCGCATATATCCACTTTTCATTTTAAAGAAGTTTGTGTTTCTCGCGTCTAGCATTTAAAGTTTCCCAACCAGATCGAATTTGTATTTCGTATATTTAGATTACTTGTATTTTGAATAACCGATACAGACCACTCATATACAGTCGTTTTATTCTGTAACAAATTAATAATAAAATATGTATTTTGCTGAAAATATTGAAATAAAGTATAATGAAGGCTTAGACCATTTCAGTGTAAAGGTGAAAGAAATTAAAAAAATCAGTTTTAACGAACCAGTCTATTGTAACCAAGCCCCCAGGTCCGGGAATAGCGGTGACTTTGGTCCAGCCATTCTCGGGTTAAATCCTTACCCTGCGGGAACAAACAGCTGGTACAATCCTCGCCAATACCCTCGCTTTATGGGACACCTAGGTTATGCCCATTTCATGCTATAATCGGCGCGAAAACAAAACCACCGTATTTACTCGGCACTGTGGTGTCATCTGGAAGGTAAAAACACGGCCCATTTTCCCACCGGTATACCCCCAGACCGGGCTGGGGGCGTGGTTTCAAGTGACTGGAGCAGGCGACACACTGGATGTTTCTACTTATCTATTTCATTCATTTTTTTCTCTAAAATGGTGAATGCTTCAGTCATAAAAAATAATAATATAATAATATTCCATATTAAACATTTACTTAAATGAATGAGATAAAGACATACAACTCTTGATTGCAATCTTAATCCGGTTGGTATCATTTAACAGTTTATGATTATCGGATTTAAAAATCATTTTAACTTCTGAGTATTCATCAGTGTGCACTAAGATTTCAATGAAATATCCAATACTTATCAATGCACATATATGTACGGTAACTGAATTTATTTTATCTACCTGATAAAATATATATATATATATATATATATATATATATATATATATATATATATATATATATATATATATATATATATATATATATATCGCATGAATATGGTTTTTGCTTTCTGTTAACATGCTATTTCTTTGTTGTTGTTTTTTGTTTATCCGCTTGTTTGTTTAAACACCAGGAAGTAAACAATACCATGTGACAAAAGAAAAAAAAAAGTAATTGGTCAATATCCACTATTAATTTACAAAACATATGTTAGGCAATTAAACTATAATGTACAATTAGTAAAATAACCACATGTTTATGTCTGTTCGTCGTTGTGTTATTTGCTTTGTATTTTGTTGAAATGTTTGATCTAGGGCCATTTTGACCTATTTCAAACACATCGTTTTCATATAATATTTCGATGAATAAACATTCTTCTTCTTCTTGTTACTTGCGTACCGATACATCGTGCTCGACCTTTCGTCTCGTGAATATGGACTTCATGCAAGCAATTTAAAGTGATACAACCTCTCTGACCTCGTTATGGTTAAACATCAACAAGTCTTCGCCGCGGTTTTATCTCAGTAATTCAAAAGACAAAAACAACAGTAATTTAAACCAGATGTATAAGACATTTTACAATCAGCATTTTCTTTCATACATTTATAACTCTAAGGACATTGCGATTTTTTATGATAAACAATGGTATCGAGACTACAAAATGAGTAAAAATTTTCGAAGCTATTCACTATACATCGACATACTCTCTAAATACAAGTACAGTCTTAAATGTCTGATATTTTTTGTGCTTCCTGAATTAGAATGATTCCACCATTAAGACTAACTGATTGACCTACTGGCATTTGAAATACGCTGAAGACGATGTTATCACAGTATTAGCTTACATGATATATGTAATTTAGAAATTGATAATTATTTCTTACATAACATTAACGTTGATCCTAACCCTCCACGACGACACTAGTTGACATACTTGTTAGAGTTTCAAAATTGGTGATATTATTCAACGACTTTGGGGCAAAAATGACTGTTTACTTTTGCTTAATATCGTTACAAGTATTCAGTTTTCAGCCGCCGACGCTGCCTTACATTTAAGAGACTTTTCGGAATGTTTTCGATTAAGTTCGATTTTATATCTCGGAGAATAAACGACATCATTATTTTTCCCTCCTGGTTTTTACAATGATACTTACATTATTATACGTTTTGAAGGCATTATTTTTAACCATGCTTATGTGAGATTTTATCTGATGAAAGTCTTTGATTGACTTTATCGCCATTTTAGAGCTAGCACTGATGTTTCGGTTTATATCATTCGTTTGCAGGTGATTTTTGTATCCGGTTGTTGGGTACTTGAAGCTTCTGTATCAGTTGCTATCGAGCTCATTCTGGCTCTGATGGGGCTTATGTATCTATGTTGTAAATATTGATTTTCGGCCAAGCGGTTACTGACATGCAAATAAGTTTTAGCCTCCAGGAGACTAATATTTACTTATATCAATGATTATTCCAAGGTGGTTATCAGTTATTGGTAAAGTTATGATAATACGTGTGTGTTTGGGTTGTTGTGCGTGTGTAAACATTTTTGTTTGTCAAATTCTATGTCGTTTAATCCCTTTCAGTATACCTCTGACCAGAATTTATGTTTCGATTTCTGGGCTTGGTCCATTTGTTATTATTGCTGTATTAATGCGTTGTTAAAGTATTGCATTTTACTATTGTTATGGAAACAACATTTGATTCATTGAAAACATATGTACAATGACATTTCGAATTTACAACTGGCATTTCAACATTAACTATAAACTTCAGATGGCTAAGTACAGTTGAGTGAGCCAAGAATAAAACTTAGAACTTGTCTCTAGAATATTTAACCTTAAACACATCAGACAAAAACATTTGTATATGAAGTAATAAACATATCGTGTCTTATTTAAATATCAAGTGTGTTATATTGATGATTTGTTGAAGTATTGCATGATAAAAAGAAAGCGAAAAAACATCTGGTTCATTTAAAACAGATATTAAACCATAATCTCAGAAATATAACACCATTGTAAGCAATAACAACGTAAAAATATTATCATGCGGGATATTAATGTGATAAAAGGTTTAAAGGTTACGTCATTACAAACTCAAATATGCACATTTTTTTAAAATCCATCAATTTTTGACAGAATTATGATCCTTTCAATTTTACATTTTTACAGATTTTTCTGCCAAAATAGGTCAAATTCAAAACTTCGGAGGTTAAAAGAAATATATATTGTTTATTTTCTATAAATTTAACACACATTCCTAAATATCAGAGCTTAAACAATGTTTGAGGCAAATAATTTCACGTTAAAAAATGGTGAAAAAAACGTCTATTTTTTTTAAATGCCGTATATTTTGAAGAATGAGCTAGCAATAAGGTAAAAGTAAAAAAACAAATATTTACATTCTTCCATTCACTGCTTGAGTGTTGCATTTTTACAATTAATAGTATTATAGATAGGAATATTAAAGGCAAACAAAAAATTAGTATCCATAGTAACCATTCAATAAAAATACAAAAAAATGCTAAGAAACATCGCTTTTTGTTAAAAGAGAGAACTATGTATATCTTCCATTGATTTGCCTGACAATTGTAAAAAGGTGAACTTAAAATCATCTAGCAATTCTGAATATCTTAATTTAAGTATGAGATTGTCAGCAAGGTTAAATTATAAATTTAATTTTATACAAAGTATGACCAAATGAATAAATAAAAACAGAAATTTTTCATTTACTGAAGCGGACATGCTAAAAAAGTTTCACATTGAAAACACTAAGGTTTTTTAGACAACAATTACAGTTTCTTAAGAAAACAAGACTTTAGTTACCATGGCAACTGTTTAAAGTAACACACTTATTCATTATCAATGCATACACATGTATACCAAACATATACTGTGACTGTTAACTACTTACTTAATAATTCATTTATGGAAAATATTTAGTACTGATAACAACATTGTAACCGTGTATTTAATAGATGCAAATGCAAAAATATTAAATGATTGGTGAATGCTTAAAGATTAACTGTGCTCTACTATGATCTCAAATGGTAGAAATACTGTGATTTATGCACATTTCCTTCAAGTTGAACTAGGTATCCTTCATTTGAATCATTGTTTTCGACATTTATTCATCCTTTTTGGAATAACAAGCAAATTCGTTGAATTGATATCCCCCGACCAATTGAGCTAAGTCAAGGAATGGAAATCAATTGTTGATGAAATATATATATATATATATATGAGTTTGAGTGTGATTGCAACTGTTTTAAATAGAAAAAAATGTATATATATAACATTTAGAATTGACCAATAAACCTAGTTTATGAATCCATAATACCCAGTTCCAAACCAATCTAAGATTTCATCAAGGCAAACATTCTGATCAATTTTCATGATAATTGGTCCAGATATGCCAAATATACAGCTTCTAGAGCGTCCACAATATTTTTTTAAGATTTGATTCAGTGACCTCATTTTTGACCCCACATGACCTACTAGTTTCAAATTATTCCAAGATTTCATCGAGGCATTCTGATTAAGTTTCATGGCAAATAGAGCAGATATATTTCCTCTAGAGTGTTCCAAAGATTTCTGTAAGATATGACCTGGTGACCTATTTTTTGACCCACTTTTAAAAAGCAGTCAAAATTCAACGTTAGAGACCATTCTGACCATGTTTGAACTTAATCATACCAATCACCACGATAAAATAGTTTCGGACAAGATTTTGCAAAGATTTGACCTAGTGTCCTAATTTCTAATCACATGTGACCCAGTTTAAACAAATGTCCAAGAGTTCATCAAGGAAAACAGTCCGATCAAGTTTCATGAATATAAGATCATACATATTGCCCCTAATGTGTTTCAAAGATTTTTTTAAAATTTGACCTAGTGACATAAATTTTGATCCCATATGCCCCACTTTTACAAGAGGTCCATAATTTATCAAGGGGTACATCATGACCAAGTTTGAACATAATCCGACCATTGATTTGACCTGGTGACCTAATTTTCGATCATATGTGACCCAGTTTTATTAACGACCAAGTGTTCATCAAGGAAAACATTCTGATAAAGTTTCATGACTATTTGACCATGTATAATGCCTCTAGTATGTTCCAAAGATTTAAGATTTGACCTAGTGACCTAGTTTTTGACCCTATGTGACCCACTTTTTAAATAGGTCGAGATATGATCAAGGGAAACATTCTGACCAAGTTTGAACATTTTCTGATCAATGCCTATCAATATATGGTACCGGACGGACGGACGGACTGAAGGACGGAAGGACGGAATGACGGACGGACAACGCCAAAACAATATCCCCTTCCCGAAATCTTCGATTCGGCGGGGGATAATAAAACAATAGTATTAATTGTGGTAAATCTTATGTTGGAGTAAGAGTGCATCTTTAAAAGAACTGACTTTTTTTTAATTGACATGGAAAATATAAACACGAATAATACCCCTTACTGTTTAGAAACAAACAAAAGGACAATATTTCTGTTTCATTTTATATGGAAACATTTTCACTCTATAATCACTCAAAAATGCAGGAACCGTTCTCGCTGTACCAGGGTATTTGAAAGTGCAGATAATTTTTATTGCAAGAACATTAATCCTCTTTGCACTACACTGTAATCTTGGATATGGCAGGAATTGAGAGAAAATATGTGAGACACTTCATGGTATGACTGTCAAATACTGGAAAAATACTGTCAAATTACACCAAGCTGATTTTTTCTCAGAAACCATCATGAGCCTGAAAACATAACAAAGGAATGTGTTGATTTCAATACACATGTACACAAAAGAAACTGCATGCATATAGTTTATATGGCAACATATATATACAGATGTATACATACAGTGTAAAAAAGTTTTATAACAATTAATTAAGGGAATACATTATATTACCAGTTATTATCTTAATTAAGTTGACATACATCCAGAGAGAAGTAAGGATTTTCTAATTTAAAACTTCATACTGTTCAACATTTTTTGTACACTTTCTGAACATATCAAATTACTTTTTCTTTATAATAGTTTTTTTTTTCCTTTTAAAATTATTCCTCAAAAAGGTTAACATTATATTTTAATAACGCAATTTGACAAAAAAGTACATACAATTAGGTTACTGAATCTGCGTCAGTCAGGTGAGAGTGAAACTGAAAGTAAAAAGAAACTTAATAAAGATAATTATGTATTATTCAGAGAGGGACAACTATGTATAAATATGTAATGAGGTCTGATGTCTATACACAGTTTGGTTTTTATAAGAATCAATTTAAGAATCAATTCAACTTCATAGCTCAGAAAAATTGTCAAAAGCATTTATACGCAAATAATAGCATGTGTCATCATACAAAATGTCACAGTTTATAAAGAGTTCTCAATAACTTACAATAAGGTGTAATTCCAAAGAAAATTAAGCAAATGGCATGTTCATGAAATATTTTCTGGTAAATATGCATCATAGTTCCAAGTTACCTCAATTCTGCAATCCTTCCCAGTCATTAAAAGACTATATTTGCACTCGTGGCTTCACCTATCCATCTTTGCAATATTACATAATCATGAGAGTAAATATATAACAGAATCTCACAAAACATTTCATCAAAGAATCGAACACACATTTATATAAGATATATCTAATAAAGTGAAATATGATATGTATCATACAATCATTTAGCCGTAAATCAGTAGATTTTGTTTTGTTTTTCTTCTTCTTTATATAACTATTAATTATTATTATTAATCATATTATTACCATTATAATTATCATCACTCTCATTATTGTTGCTTATGTTTTTACGTAAAAATTCAGTATGGCAAATCATAAGTGTAATAAACCAGGAAATAATCATTGTAATTATCAATGTCTAACAATTCAGGATGGGATACAGATACAGAAAACCTGTCATATTTGTTCAGCTTGAAAACCGCTGACAGACCACTTGTAAAAAACAAACCATTTTCTTTAATTGATTTCATGGTTTGCATCAGGACACCAGTCGTTTCATATTTGTGGGAAAGTAGATCAACATGATGAATGAAAGTCTTTGGTCTGGTTTCATTCAATGGTGTGCGTGTGTCCTTTCGTCGCCCGATATTCAGCTGCGAAGAAACGATGTAGTAGCCAGGCTGTCGGACGAATATTTCGCCTTCGAGTTCCAAGTGGACGCAGTTTCTTGCATAAAAGGTTCGACCGTTTTTGTACCACAGGACCTTGTAATGACCTTGAATCAGAATAAGATTTACAATAATATCAAATATAGATACACAAATCAAACAAAGTGATAAATAATGGAGAAATGCTCTTACCATCTACAATGTAGCTAGGTTTGAACTCCACAATTCCAACTGTTTTCGCAATTGGCTGCTTGTCGTGTGTTTCTCTTTCACAAGCAGCATACACTTCTGCTATGTCAATGAGACCTGTATTATGTAACAAATAAACATTACAAATGTGTAGCAGATGTAGAAAAATCATACACAAAGTGTGTACTTTATTAGAGATGAATTCACTGTTTATTGCTCTGCAATTGCATTCCTTGACAGAAAAACTCAACTTATACTTACTTTGACCTGAACTGTCGTAGTGATATTGAGTTGTCATTTCCTGAAGAGTAATATAGAGTATATGTCTTACTAATGCCACGCAATATTCATTTCAACAATCTGGTATTTGTGTATGAGTAAAATAACTATTCATTCTTGATTAAATCCATGTTATGTTAAGTTGAATAAAGTTAATGTATTGACGTATTATATTATCTTTAAAAAATCAAAAGGTCTTTTTTAAGCAAAGCCTTCAGATTATTGTAGCAGGTTAGATTAGCAAGTGATTTCTACAGTTTCTAACGAAACATAGAAAACGCATTGAGCTTATAATTTCTTTTAATAAAATTGCTGCGCAAAGTTTCACATCAAATGTATTATATTTATTTGCATCGCTTTTTATGTAGTTTAAAGTTAATTTTTATCTTTTGTAGCATAGACAAATCTTATAATGCCATGCGGTTTGGTCGAAAGGATTAAACAATGCCATTTATGATTTACTTTTTGAAACTGTATCTGTGTAATGCTTTCAACAGATCCACAACACATCCCATCGTCTCCTTGTTTGATAGCAGAACGACCATCATCTTCTGGGCCTAGGTATGTGTTAACATCGGACTTAATTATGTCGCAAGGAATGCAAGTTAAGCTTTCTTGTGGCATTGTTAAAGATGGTCTTAAAGCAGCAAAGACTATTATCTGAACGAGGAATACCAAAGATAGAATGGTGCTTGTAAGTATACAAATACCAGCTGTTCCTTTGAAATGAGTAGAACTGCATAAGCAGGACCCCTGAAAAAGTAACACATTGTAAACATCACAATATACAAACCATACATCAATTTTATTTTGGTATTCAAATTCAACTTGACAAGTTATGAAATTACAACACATTCTACACAAATTACTTTCTAATGAATCAATATTAATTACTTATAATTATCAGATTTGTCAATTTTGGTCAAAAGGTCACTTTCCAGAAAATTTATATTAGTGTTAAACAACAACAACATCATATTTCAACAATATGTTATAAAAGAACGAACTTTCTCCCTTTTGGCGGGCTTGGGACCGACATACATCATACCCTAAATTCAGAAAAGGTGTCTTCGGCTAGTACCCTGTCTGTTGTGTATGCACTAAGATGTAACTGAACTCAGTGCTGATGTCTGGCAGGATTAGGGTCCTCTGTGTAATCCTGTGTTTAAGTTTAAACAAGGACGATAATAGCTCGATATGTACTTATCAGATTGGTCGTGATTTTCGTGTACGGACTTTAAATTAGTGTTCTTCATAATAAGTGACAGTTACATGTTGCTGTTGGGAACCTATGCCAGGCTTGGCTAATCTGTGTTCCAAGATCAATGACCATTGCTATTTTGAAATTGTTCTCATAGCTTGTTTTTATCTATAATGAATAAGGTTATAATTAAATTATAAATATTGAATGTAACTCAACCACATACTTACGGTTTATTTCATCAAGAATACGCCTTAGTATAAGACTTTCAATTATACCACTTTCTATTTCATTCCTGTACGTGGTATCTACAAATTAAATATATACTAGTATGAGTTGATTAGAAAGGAAGAAATGACTTTATTGCATATAAATGTCCATAAGTGTTGGTATAAGAATTTGAGATGATTGTGACTTATGCTTTTTGCTTATATATAGATACATATGTTAAACAATCTCAAGAGGCACGAACATATGATTATACATGTTAATGTTAATAACACATTTTAAACAAACAGCTGATAAAACTGAATTAGGCATAGCAAGTAAAAGTTATCAAAAGGTAATGCACAATAATTTTGTAAATTTAAATGAAATACACGACAAAATACTTTTGGAATTATGTATACAGCATAAATAAGAAACAAAATAACCCTGATTGGATATGTCTAAATTTTTCGATTTTTATAATTCACTTTACACTGATAATACTTATAATATTAACATATGACATATGGTTGTGAGGTATGGGGCTAAGGTGACCTGTTCCCTAATGAATGTACGCAAATATTTCTTGAACATGTTCTCGGAGTTACAAATAACCACAAAACAACTGCTATTATCAAGAATCAATCAAACACGTTCTGATTATTATAAACAAAGTTGAACATCTGATGTGTACTTTCCAAATAAATGAGTCAAAGAATGTTAAAAATAAATTTAAAATTGTTGATAATAAATTGATTTTTTTAGAAATACCGGCTAATTTGCTCGATTTTATTATGACTCTTAAGATATTGGTATAAATTAAAGTTTATAGAATATTTGTATAATTAGTCTTTGTTTACAGATCTAGAAGATATATGAGTATTATTAGTACTTGACCTACTTATATATTTTTTGAACATGACCACTTAATTTAAGTTAATTATAATAAAACCTAACCGCCATACGTTTATCTTTACTTGATCATATTTGCTTATAATTACGTAGTTATTTGAACTCGTGTCAAAGGTTTTTAGTTATTTGACATTCTGTTGTATTAAGACTGTCATGTGTAATCAGATATTAGATTACCATGCAATATGTTGTTACAGTCAAACGCTGGTTAGAATGATGTAGAATTGTAATGATATGAATCTGAATTCTAACTGTTTTAATTACGAAGGCAATTTGTCACTTGTAACTGCAGTCAAATATATAAGTTTCTTGGTATTCAGTAAGTGGTGTCGATTTAGACCATTTAGAGTTTAAACGCCCTCCTTAGTTTTCGAATCGTCGAGCTAAACACTTATGTGCAATGTTGACCAAAGATATTTATCACATTCATTCTGCTAAATTAACCACGTATTTCTTAATGTATGAGAACAATCCAAGTATTATAACTATTCCAATTAATCCTGCACACGTTTCATGGACATTAAATGAACCCACCTTTAGATATTGAACATTTGGAGAAGAAGTGTTCATGTCGGTAAGTGTTGAGATTATCAGTGAAATTATAGCAACACCTGCATGGCCAGAATATTACTGGCAGTTTTTCTGCGAATATCATACCGAATGAAAACTCATATTAAAAAACCTTTATATAATTTACATTTTGATTTAAATGCTTTAAAGACAAATTATGACATAAAAGTATGCCTACACGTATGTATATCTATACGTAGATGTAAACGTTCCAGTTAAGTGTTAAGATCATGTTAACTTATGCGCTCGCTAATAATCGCTTATGTCACTGTACTCTTGCGTTCACACATGTCGGTCTAAACAAATACAATGGTCACTTACCTGGATCACTAAATACATTAGCAGTAGATCACATGTACATACACTTAAGGTACAAATTTGGTTTCGTAAACTCTCTTATGTCACACCCTGAGTGAGAGGC
The DNA here is from genome assembly GCF_026914265.1 of Mya arenaria. Classification (NCBI taxonomy): domain Eukaryota; kingdom Metazoa; phylum Mollusca; class Bivalvia; order Myida; family Myidae; genus Mya; species Mya arenaria. The sequence goes on from NC_069137.1 coordinate 11,915,228, forward strand.
TAGGTTTATTATTTAAGTAACGTAAATATCGCTTTCGGATGTTGTCACTCCAACACTCCGACAGATAGAGGTATTGCTCAACTATTTAAGTGTCTTTATGAGTTATGTCAACTGATAAAAAGTATGAAATTAGTAGAATTACTAATAGAAAGTAGTTCATTACAAACCTTCTGATAGAAAACCATACGCCATTTGACTGTCTTCATGATATATGTCAACTGATGAAAATTATGAATGAGTTCATAACATACCTGGTGATAAACGCTCGGTAAATTGTGAATTAAAGATAACATTCCGATTGGAGGATGTTAAATGATTGAAATAAAAGGACTGCATTTACTTATTGTTTATATCGACTTCGCTGATATATCGCATTCTGTCAGTTGCATTACTTTTACTCATTACGCTATTGAGGGGTGAACAACGGTATTGCTTTCGAATACAACATATTTGCGAGTAGAATATTGATATTTACACTGATGTATCTCATTAAACAACTATTTATCTATTTTGCTATGTTGATACCCTTTTTGCGTTCGAATTTTAAAATATTAATCTCAGATTTTATACACGTGTACGATACATACACGTCGGTAACTAAGTAGTAATGTATTCTTATGTATATGATATGTATTAAATTTAAGTGTATAGTGTCCCGACCCATAGTCCCTTCTATGGGTAAAATCGGATTCTCGAGGCCGCAAAAAGATGAAAAAAATGAAAGGAATAAAGATATATACAGTTAATACTATTTTAAACCTTTAAAACAAAATATCTTTTAACTGGGACTTTCTGATAACTGGGCCACTTTGACCCGATACTCTAGATTAGTTTCCGAATTGAAACCGTTCGGACAGCTAAGCCTGACATAATCAATGGCAACTTTCAAAGTGCAATTCAACATTGCTAGCGACCGAAAAATGAATTGTTAAAGAACAACTAGTATTATCAAGATATGTGACGCGTCATAAGACTTTTGGCCCGAAACCGATAGCCTCGATTTCGAGAAAAACGTGCGCAAAGTTGAAGCCTTAAAAAATAAGAAAGTAATGAAGTTTTTATCGTAAAAACAACCATTAAACATTTTGTCACCCTAGATTGTTCAGTCAAATATATTCTTTACAATGTAATGTTCATAGAAATAGTGTTTTTTAACCACTTTCTTTCGTATTGTTTATTACTTTTGGTGTTATCTCCCGTAGTTGTCATGAGCTATATTTTGACCCAAATTTGAGGATGTAGATCAAACTGAACCAATGGCATTTACATCAAATTAGGAATTTGTTGGTAAGTAGAATTATTTTCATTGTTTAAGCATATAATTTTACAAATGTGTATATCTTTAATGTAATGCAATATATTCTAAATTCGGTCAAATAAATGGAAATTAATCGCAGGAAAAGAAAGCGGAAGTGAAATTTGACAGTCTGACATTGAAAATGTAAACAGATCAAAATCCAGCAGATATTCTCTTTTTGCATACTTATGATGACTGATCATCTTACCGCGGCCAACTATCAATACAATTATGATGTTATGTGGCCAATGGTGTGGTACCTCATTTTCAACATCATCCATATAGAGAAGACTCTGCATACTTGCACATTGACAACTGTGTTTGGTGGAATAAAAACAATGCAGCATTGGGTATGATTGACAAAAGCAGTGTTGAAATACATCACTTATGCACTGCATATTGACACATGAGAACATTAGAATAACATAACAATGTAACATTTATTATTTTTTCAATACAAGTAATCAGAAATCTCAAAATATGCATCTAATAGTCTTATAAAAATAGTTGGGCTTAAACCTGTTCTCTTTATTCTCTAAATGTCATGGATTGAAGGCAATCAGTTCAATAAATTGTATGTAATTCTATGTTTAAGGGTCTGATGTATTCTGAAGGGAGAGACACAGCATTTACTTAAATGGAAGCAGGTGACATAAAGTTCAGTCCTGTGTGAGATTTGGTCTGTGGAAGGTAAGTTGTAAGAATGTTGTTGTTTTTGTTTTGTTTTTAATATTGGTGCTTTAAATGTTGATTTAAAGCCAAATTAAAGGATTTTGTGTATATAAATATTGACATTTGGTACTTTATTTAAACACTGAAGTTGGTTATAATACCTTATAATGTAAAAGAAAGCTTGTGTTAAAACAATAGGTATTATATCCTAATATAAACAACATGTTTATTTATTCAGACCAAATGGAGGCAGCACACATCCTTTGTGGATTGATGACCTTGGCAAACTGGTTATATTCTTTGACTGGTTGGAGTACACCAAGTGACCCCTGAAGTCCATTCCAAACTATCATCACTTCAGGTATAACAAAAGTATTATAGACTGTATCACTGCCTGTGTATGTATATCTATGAAATAAGTCAAAAACAATTTTAGATATTTTGTCCATTTTATTCATATGTGAGTTTTGATGTTCAAGTTAATTTGCATAATTTATTCCAAACACTAAGTAATGTACATATATGAACATTATTTTGCAGAACTTCAGCTAACAACCCAGTGAGTGAATTCATGAGAGAGCATGCCAAGGACAGTGAGATTGAAGTTAAAATTGACAAACCCACAACAATGGCTTTTCCATGGAGAGTACCCTGAACGCATCCAACTAAAAGGACTTAATGCAAAAAGGCTCTGATCCTTTAAATAAGTGAAAACACGAATATACTGATATGTGATCTTTATAAACTAAATATAAGATTTGAGAATGAGCCCATTACTGAGCTGATGAACATGTACATCAATTTTTTATTGACAATTATTAATTCAATAAAAAACATGTTCATGTGAAATGAAGCTACCAGTGATTTTGAGTGAAAAACTGTGGTTTTAGCAAATGATTGATAGAAGGGTGCTACACCCTGTCTTTTGTTGGTAGAGCCCCTCTGCCATAATGGAGACCACTATATGTTTATTATTAATACAAACTTAAAACAATCTGGCAGTTGAAGCCTATAAATGCTTGAATTGAAGACATTTATAGTATTGTTTGTAAATATTAGTTACTTCACAGCCTGATAAAATGTACCTTAGCAACCTTTCAGTTTTTCTTCAATATCTTTATTTTTAAAACCTTCCTGAACCCTATAAACATTTTCAGCTTTAACTTTTACCTATGAATAATCATCGAAAATATAATTTGTCATGTACTATGTGACCAATTGCATACCTCTTGAAACTACATAATGACGTGTACATGCTAAGTAGTTAGTATGTTAAATAAATTGTATTCATTTTTGTAAAATGTAAATGTGCCCATTTATTAACTGATCTAATTTTACAATAGTGTAAATTGTGTAGGATTGTTATGTTTATTAAATTAAGAGTACATATATACTACCATTTCATGTTTTATGAGCAATGAATGACTACACAAAAATCACATTTGAGGTAAATTGGTAAAGTTGGTGTGATTATAATTATGTTTGTGGCCAGTTGCCATGGTAACCAGGATAAAAACAAACTCTTAAATACCATTCAAATAAGATAAATTATAGTAAATTACAGGGGTAACATACTTTAACTTCTAGATATACATTGGTTTGTATTAGGTGCAAGTTCCAACCTAATGTCAATTTATTGTGAAAAATTGCCAATAAGCTACGGTACTTGGCGAACAGTTTTTATTTATTCGGATTTTTTTTATGTCAAATTCATACACCATGTACAGTAAGGTTTGAGGATATCAATTAACAGATCAATTATTATTGAATGCTTCATATGGCATTTATTGTATATTTAAATGCAAATTTAACCCAAAAACGCATTTTTCAAAAAAGGTTGCCATGGTAACCAATTAATTTTCATTTATTTTCTCAATAATATTTTAGAATGGTTTTGAAAATATATTGTTGTCGTTATAATGTGGGAATTGTTTATATTGTAGTGATGAATATTCATTGCATCTGTGAATACAAATGTTTCAATAAATTCTTGAAATTTACCGAATTTCCAGCTGTTTCTTAACCAAGTGCCCTTCTAGTTTTTGTCATAATTTCGTTAAAAATGGGAATTTTTGAATTTTCTTTTCAGAATTTTTATCCTAAAGAATAGTACAGTCAGAAATTACTCATATCTCATTTTCGCCCAAAAAGTGGTTTCGGGCCAAAAATCCCGTGACTGGTCACATATTATGATTTATGATTAGAAAATATTTTTGTTGCTTTTGTCCTTTTTTGTCTTTGGTTTAGTGACTGCTAGGCCTTAACCGTATTTATCCTCTTAATGACTGTAGCAAATTGAATTATGTTATCTCGTAAATTCAGTTGTGCATTAATGTATCCATCTTATCAAAAGACGATATTCATGTTAATATCATTGGATTCACCGAAGGTTTAAAGGTGGCTGCTTATAATTACAACATTGATTAATTTGACAATATATGTTGACCCTGACCGCGATAATGGTTAAATGATTGCTTTCGGGTCATGCTTACCTCAAACCCTTAAAATCATTGACTGATATAGATGAAAAGGTACATTTCAGATTAATTTTAAGACTCTATAGATGTATTTAAATTTGAATTTTATGGGTGAGGATTTTGCCGAATTTGCGATTAGCCAGCTGAAACCTTCCGGTGGTTTCTGAAAATGTAAAATAGTTGTTGTTTTTTAAACTGTGTACGGATTCGTATCAATGGGAAATAAAATATCAATCCTATATCTTAATCGCTCAGTGGCCATTATCCTGTATGTTTCACTTGACATATTCATAATGTATCACCAAAAGATGATTATATAAACATAGAGTATAGACAAATTAAGAAGTTGGATATACATGCATTTCAGGAAGATTTAATAAATTCAAATATATTGCACACTGAAACACACTGAGATCCAAACCAAGCCTTAAATTTTCTAACCAATAATAAACTTAAATTATTTTGAAACATGCCCCAAAGAAATGTAAGAGGGTAAAATCACTCCATCTACCAGGATGGTTCAATGAGAATATAAAAACTCCAATTAGGCTTCGTTACAAAAACTAAACAAACTAAAAATAAAGGTAAACTAGATAAGTACAAGAAGCAAAGATATAAAGTAACACATTTAATTCTAAAAAGTAAAATTCAATTTCATTACACTATCAAGGAAAATAAAGGTATTAATTATCTATGGAATAATGTAAATTCATTTACGAACCAAATAAGCCTCTAATCTGGCCCAGACTAGTTCAATAAGCTAAACATACATATCTAGATCTCTAGATATGTATGTTCAGCTGAGAGCATACTACGTGCTATGAATTCCCATTTAACAAACATCCAAAATCTCGTTGAGAAAGTAAAATATGATGAAATTATTTTTTAAACCTCAAATCTGTGTTAGATAATAAACTTTAGAATGAATACTTTAAAATCGAATTGATTTCTATCTTTGAAGTTCATAAAATTATAGACAGTTAAAATTACTCAAAGGCATCTGGACATGATGGAATAGGACCTAAGTTTCTTAACTATTGTGTAGATATAATTATTGGATCTATAACCTCCATCATTAACAGCAGCAATTTAAGTGGAGTATTTCCAGACCACCTCAGAGATGCGTATATCTTTTCAATACACAAAGGGTCTGACATAAACGATCTCAGCAAGTATCAGCCAATCTCAATTCTTCCTACAATTTCAAAAGTGTTTGAAAAAATACATCGCCAACCAATTGAGAAGCTATCTTGATACATATTATATATTTCATGATCTCCAATCCGATTTTCGTCAGAATCACACATGTCAAAAACCTCTTATACGATTAGTTGATTGGTTGAAGTATATTGATTTTGTTAAGGTTGTTGAAACTGTTTTTCAAGATTTTCGTAAAGCTTTCAATTTGGTGGATCACGATATTCTTCTACATAAATTGAGACTATATCATTTCTATGATCCAAGCCTAAAGCATATAACCTCATACTTACTAATGCGTCGACAATGCGTAATTGTAGAAAATAGAAAATAAACTTTTCTGTTTCTTTAAAGTGGTGTTCCACAAAGCTCCATTCTAGGACCTCTTCTCTTTTTGATCTACATCAATGATATATACCTTTCACTCAATAATTCCTGTATTGACCTCTTTGCGGATGATTCCACTTTGCAACGGGTTATAGAGTGGCAGATATTCAAAAAACATTGCAGAATGATTTGGATTCAGTAGCGTCTTGGTATTTGAACAATTACATGTTAATTCATTCAGAAATATCAAAATGCATGTTGATTAACAAAGGTTACAAATCAAAACCCATCTCCCTGACATTGCTGTTAATTAATACGACTATTGAACAAGTTACAAGTCATACAGTTCTTGGAGTTATTATTGGTAACCAATTTAATTGAAAAAAACAACTAGTTTATAATGTGTGTAGGAAACTGAATTCTAAAATAGCGCTTCTAAAACGTATTAATTGTCTCTAAAGCTATGATAGTCAATAACTATTTTACAATGCGTATATGTTATCAACAATGGACTATTGTTGTTTTATATGGAGCAGATGTATACATTCACACATACGTAAAATATCTATTATTCAGAAAAAAAGCTGCAAAATAATTCTAAGAAAACCTGTTAAAACGTCATCCAGTCAATTCTACAAGGAATTAGGTTAGTTATCGTTTGAAAGTAGATGTAAATTCAATGTTGGACTAATATCTATAAGTTTTTGCATGGTCTTATGCCTTAATACTTAAGTGAAGTAATTTTATTTTCTATATGTTGTGTTTGAATGTCGGCGTGTTTGTTATTGTTTGAATGAGAAATGTATACTGATACGTTTGCAGAATCCATTTAAGACCACATTGTAAAGAAGATACTTATGTTACTGAATGTGTAATTTTCATAAAATAAAGTTATTATTATCATAAAATTATTATAATAATCAAGCTAAACATGATTTTTTTTCCATATTATAACGTGTGTACGTAGAGCGCCGACAACCCGCTCCATAAATTCTCCAATATGATATAAACATTTGAAAAAAAAACAAAACAACGAAATTCACTACTCATACTTTAATCATGTAGTATGTCTACACATGAGTTGACCACATTGTCAACTTCATATTCCTTCTGAACAAGATTTTAAAACTAACTGTAAAGTGATTTTTCCTATGATGGTATTCCTACTGCATCCGTGCGATTGAAATGACCTTGTAGTCATGTAAAAGTCAAGCAAAATTCCACTTTCTTTACCTGTTACGTGTTTTTTTTTAAACATCCTGACTAAAAAACAAAAAAGTCATCTAAATGGTATATGCTAAACAGTTATGTTAATTATTGTTTACAGTTTCTCGCTTAATTAATAGGTAAAAACTGTTATCTAAAAAGCTTTAGAAAACAAGGTCGAAATGAACAATATGTTTAATAAAAGGAACCAACAAAGAGTTTACAGTCACAAAAGACAACAGAAGATCGGGAAACATAAGCAAAGTCTTAAATTGTCTTGACTTAAGGTATTAGCCGCGTAATACACACTTTTTTAAAAGCTTTAACCGACAACATAGTTATAATCACGGTACACTATGGGACTTTTATCCAAATTTTGAAGATGTTTTACCGTGAATTAAAAAAGTTATTTATGTTTCATTACACCCACCCCCAAACTCCAAGGGCTACAAAGAGCGACAAGTAAATATTTTGCCTATATTTGAATTTTTTTCGCATTATCAGAGATTATGAAATAAACACAACAGTTTCTGGTAAAATAAACTTCAGTTAACAGAAAACTAAAGTTCAAACGAACACATTATTTATACACATGGAAAAAATCATTTTGATTGATCTTATGATTCTTCGGAAAAGAGCAGTTTTTGGATGTTTGAAAATATATAGCAGTTTTATAAAATTCATAAAAAATAGTTAACTATAAGGCAAGCTGCTGAAATCATTTAAGATATTATCTATGATGTCTATTGAACAATTTAAAAGACAATTTATGATAGTTTACCGTCCAGTTTTGAAGAAAATATACATAATGTCATGTTACCATACATTTTTATAGCTAATAAAATGCTTAAAAATCAACCTTTTTCTTGTAAAAATTTATAAAGCTTAATTGGACTTATTCATAAAATGTACTCTTTCAAATAAATGAATTTTACTTATGATACTAACTCAGAATACAGAGTTTAAAACAAATAAGTGTACTTTTAAACTAAAATATGTGAAGAAACAAGAACACTAAGTTGGCTCGCCCCTCCAAAAATATCAGAGTGAAAAATCTCAACTAATGTTGTTGTTTTTTAATATTATAACATGTAAACAATCTCTGTGGGTAATTTGATGTCTATCTGTTTTATTTTGTCATTGGTATTCTAACAATTAGTTTTTTTCACAATAATTTTTCACTCTTCAACAGTTGAAGTTTGCTCTGTTCCCATGCTTTGTACTTGTAGTGTATGCACAGATGATAACTACTCAATGCTGAGTCAATGCTGATTTGGTTTTCATGCACCTTCAGGTACTTTACCCATCAAGAATGTTTAGTGCTGTAAAGGAAAAAAGTTGTACTTTAAAGCCTTTCTAACTAATTATTATAGATAATTATACTGCCATACATATACAAAATAAAATACAAACAGTTAAATATTTCTCGACATTATTTTGAAAAAACAACAACAAGCTGATACATACATGTATATCTATAAAGAAAATTATTAAATTTATTAATAAAATTCATCATCATCATCATCATCACCACCACCAACACCACCACCACCACTTGACCACCATCACCACCACCACCACTTGATTATTGAATACAGTGTGTTTATAAAAACAAAAACCAAGTCAAATATGTTTTATATGAAATACTCACATTATCTCGATCAGATGCGACTGCCTTGTGGATGGACATGGCTGTCAAATCCGCTCTCAAGGATCCAACATAGTATTTAATGCAGGCTGGAATTCTTCATAACCCAGTGTTGTTGACTTAGTAATATTCAGTCATTTTCCTGCCTGAAAGAAATAAGACTTCTGATTATCAACCAGCAGAAACTACCACCGTAAAATACAAATGCACAAGTATTATACATTCTGCACTAATATCTGTTTTAGCCAAGAGTAAGGGTTGGTAGGCACAAATGTGTAGTTGTTGTGCATATGGTTGATAATGATTCACAACAGTATGGGGTTTTAACGAGACTTACACCAAGCCAATGAATGTCAATAGTGTCCTAGCAGATGCGGCTTCAAGCCGCAAACCATATACAACTTTTTTTCACAGGTTAATTTTGAAAATATGAATATTGTAAACAAATAACGGGCATGTACATGTATTGTGGTATGTTAGAAATAGGTCACGTAACAAAACACATCATTTTTAAACAAAAATTTAAGTCTAATATTTTTCTAAGATAAAACAATCGATTTAAAGATTACAAACTCATATCATATCTTAAACATAAGTTATGTACATAAGTACATATAGAAATATGTAACATGTACATAAGTCTAAACATTTAGCTAATAAAAATGATATAAGAATTCCAAAGATAAATTAAAAAACAAACGTTTTTGAACACATCAACGTACAAAACTGCTCAAGGATACTTACATTCAGAGCCCTTTGATACGAATATTTGAATATCCCAGTTCCATGCCGATTGTTGAAAGTTCGTTTTTTCGAGAGAAATCTTCTCTTACGCGTATATTTCACTTATAATCCATTTTTTACTGTAATGACTCAAATTGTTAGATGTATCGTAATCAACTGTCAGCGTGTACTTTTAATGTTTATTTATTTTAAACGTATATTCATGAGAAAACATCACAATGTTTCCAAATCCTACGATGTAGAAATTCCATTATTGACCTATGAATAGCCGGGAAATACCTTCTGTTTCTAAAAATAGCAACATCCTGTACAGGCCGAATACGCCCGATGTTCGTCGCGATCTGTTACTGCGAGTGGCGATATATGTCGATGTTACCCGATGTTTCCCGAGTTGTATTACATGGCTAATACCTTAACGATGGAATTTAATGTATAACACCACATGCGTACAAAATTGTCGACTACATTTTTCTTTTTAATTCGTTTTCAATGTTCTACAGGTTTACATCCACGAATTTCTCAAATATCATCTTTTTAACTAAAATTTACCCTGTGCGTTTAAACATTACTTTTAACATGTACTCAAAACCGTTGTTTAGCTCCTCGTGGAAAATAAATATAAGACTTTTTGAGTGTGTTTTTTTTTTAATTCAAGCTATAATAAATTAAAGTAATAATAACATTTAATCTTAAACCGGGAAAAGTGTTGTAGTGAAGATCATCCATCTTATATACAATCCGTACACTGCCTTCAGTATTTGCCTAAAACAAGTATACGGTGATATAATCACTGTTTGTGACCGTAAGTTTACATATATATGTATGCAAGGTGTTTGCAACCGAGATTATCAAAATGATCAATTCATAAAAAATGTTCATTGTATCACTACGTCAGAACATAAACAGCTGACATCGACCGAAGGTCAGTTTGAATGTTTTCTAAACAGAATAAACAATACAATAAATAGACAAAGCAGCCAAAAATGTTAAGAGGCACAAATTCGAGAAGCCTTATATACCAAAAATCAGTCACAATATTGCTAACAAACAATGACTACACATAAATATATTTATCTTTATAAATACATGATGTGATTACCGCATTGGACTGATCATGGAAACATAATTCCAAATTGTTGTTTTTACAATTAACCTAGGTAAAACTGGGTTATGTTTACCACTGCGTTTCTACTCGTTTACAATGCTTGTGAAAATCAAGACATTTGCTTTAACCTAAGAATGAAATGCGACGTTCATTCTCAACCGGTTCCCACTTCAAATACCTCCATAAACTGTGGAATAGACTTTCTAAACATGGAAGAGGGAGACAACCAAAACACCAACGTGTTATTTGTTCAAAAGGATTTACCTCCAGAAGTAAAATCATAAATTGTGATATATGTGATGGCTGGACTCACAATAAATGTTCCCGATATATTTCCGATTATCAATATTTAAATAAAATAAACAGCAGTGACCAAATCTGTTTTATTGTTAAAAGTGTACACGTTAATCAACAAAGAAACCATTATGAAACAAACAACACTGAACATTTTAGACATATGTGTTCACAATTTAACGTTAACTGTTTTACTGAAAATCTATTAATTTTAAACATTTCAATGTTAGATTAGTATTACCAAAACTATCTGAAATCAAACAGTTTGCATCTTTAATTAGATTTTTAGGAATTGCCTTCTCTGAAACCTGACTCGATGAATCCGTTTCCGATATATAGAAACAAAAAATCTGAAAAATTAGTTTGTAGCATATAGCACTTAAACAAAATTACTTTTAGAAATGTTTTGGTCTGTTTTATCCAATATTAGATCAGAGTCTCTTGGTGATATTGATTGTTTTTGTTTCATTAGATTTTAAAACTTGTAAACTACTAGGATAGCCTCATCTTTGTTATATCATATTAAATAAAGAACAACTGAAGGAAATGTGTTATAATGTGATACATTTGCCAGGTGGTCTTAGTGACCATCTTCCCATATTTTGTACAAGAAAGATACATTTAATCAACACTTAAGAATTAAACGTTTTTTCTGCTTTTCATGGATGTATGAAGTGTCGGAAATATTACAGCTAATTTACACATAAACACCTCTGGTGTTTATGCAAATTATTACATCAATTACACGCAGAAAAATAATGTTCAAAACTTATAATTACATCATCAAAACAATAAAAGATCATTTTCATTTTGCTATTATCCAAGAATCGCAATTCATCACTCGATAATTACTAGTAGTTTGTAGCCTTCCCACGCGTATGAATACATTATCGGCTTGGAGACACGAGGAGCTAGATTTAGTAACAATTTGACCAGAAATGGCTGCCAACTCCTCAATTTTTCCCATTTCGAAGCGGATTAACAGCACTTTTCAGGTAATATATTTACCTTAAGGCGACTTGTTTAAACTCTGAAATGTATCTTCCATTATTCCTTGCCTAGGACAATATTTGTACCACCAAACCTACTGCCCTGTTGTTTATATTCATAAAATGTCGGCATGTCAGTACTTTCATTATACTGTTGACCTAGATCTTAACTTATCTTCATTTTCACTTTCATTTGTATTTGTAACTTCAGAGAAATCATCAAATGAAATGTTCATCAGTTCTTCAATTTCAGGAGGAATCACAGCAGCAGCTGTTTGTACTCTCAATTCCGGCACAAACAACTCAAAACTACCAAAAAGATCATTCAACAAGGCAAATTCTGACAGATCATCTGCCATGTTTACTCTATGCTGCAGAGAAACTTTCAGCTTCCAGTTCTCCGCAATCAATTTATTGTCATTTATGATAAAAATAATACAAGATCAATATTTTAAAAAGGTTTATTGTTCAATTGTTGCTTAATTTTAACCCCAAATATTTATAAGAAGGAAAATACACATGTAAAAAACTTTGTAAATAGAAAGTAGCCCGGTTATGAACATTAATACGCTGATTTGCATACACGAATGCTTCATGCAGAAATTAATGAATGTCACATGGGATGTCTTATCCAATAGGATTAAAGCAACTTATGTAACTCAGTGATGATGTCTGGCAAGATTTGTGTCCACTGCGTTCAGACTGCCTTAGGACTTTCATATATTATGCTTAATTAATATTCTTTATGATAATTTTATATGTTACTTGTTTTTGTAACGGAACATTCTAAACATGACCTGTGTAACGTTTGTCTCAACTGTCTACCAAAATCTTTGTCAATCGCTATTATGAAATTGTTAGCTAAGTTGGATTTTATTTTAATAACTATTTATTATGAAATGTCCGTTTTCGGATGTTTATAGAAGTGTGTTAACGGCAGAAAACCTTATTTTAAGTTAGACCACGTGTCGCTAACGATAGTCCATTCTTTTTTAAAATCTAATATCTATAATTAAATTACAGGTCATAAATGCTGTAAAGTTTTGAAAATGATCTGGTGATATAATATCATTTGTAAGTTTTAATAGAGAGGCATCTAACTATAAGATAATTGTCTTATTATATTTCTATGCTGAGACATTCTGTCATTATTGATGTAGTTGCTTTATCTATTTAAATATATATCTTTATAGAATGTACTTGAAGTTTTCGTTTGTATTTGCCAATATTTTAACTAATGCATATTACACCCTACGTGAATTAGTCATCGCCAAAGGTTTATGTATTGCAGATTTTGCCAAAAAAGCTTGAAAACATGAAAACTAAAAATGCCTTTGCACGATCCATACAAATGCAAATCATATCAGAAATGAGGCGTTACATATTATTCAATATACTCTTTAAATTGTTTTATGTGAGCCGCGTCGTGCGAATTTGGGCCTTCGGACATTTTTTGCATATTTTGAGGTTTTTCATTAGTAAGAAAGCTAAATAATTTCTGAAAACAAATCTGTTTTCCGTTTTCAAAAATATGCACAAAATACTGATATATACAAAGTTCGTGGTCTTTTAATCCGCGTCGATAAGAAAGCGAGCGTCACGACGTTGGAATGACGTTGTTATATAAACAACATAACGTGCGATAGTTTTAATGAAACAAGTCTTGTAAATGATTTACGTCAATTTTATTTTTTAGCTGACGTTCTTGTAATATGAATAAAAACTAAAATAAAATTTAAATAACAAACAAAACAACAAAATATCTAACAATGTGCTTTCAAAACCAAAATATACATGACAAGTTATGTAATAAATATATATGTAACTAAGTAAGTATAATTCAAATAGCCGTTATCAATTGTCATTACGAAAAAAAATGGATTTGAAATCAAACAAGCTGTCAATCTATTCTTCAGGACACGTTGAATCACTGCACGCTGGACGCACATACTGGCGTACGTGCATCCTTAGGTAACATCGTCTTTCTGCAGTAAGACCGGCCGGCGTTACTGTGTTTGGCATTCCCTGAGGAAGGACAGCGGCCCGTTTCATGAGCTGCACCCTTGCTTCTGGTTCCCCGGATGTCCGTTTTACATAAACTGTGGAAGAGTCGACCTTGCAGAAACGGAACGATTGATATTTTTGAATACCTCGAACCGGCAAAAAATCGAGCTGTAGGTATGACTTCCACTCTAACCTGCAATTTGTTTGTATCTGTTAAATTATTGAGATATTAAGATTATTGTGTTATTCATACATATTAAAAACAAATAGGTGTAAGTGTTTTAGTAGAGAAAGTAACAATTAAAAGTACCAAGCCCAGTTCTCAGAGCCGTCTGTCTTCTTGTACAGCACGGGAACGTTGCTTTTTGAAGATTTGTCGACTACCTCCGCTAGCTGCGCAAGGCTTTCCACATCGCACCGTCGGAATAGTTTTTTTATGTTGGCAAACCCGCTATCTACCAGGCACCTAATGCATTTGCATGAAAATAAATATGAACCGTTCATTTAACAGCACTTGGGCTAAGTTTTTAGACACAAAAAGAGTTGTAAACAAAATCATCTCAAGAAGGGTTTCGAAGGGGCAGAAACACCGTACCGTTTATTTCCATTTTTCATAATTATTTTTCAAAAAACAAAGTTAACTTTTTTACCTTGTATGACCTGGTATTTGCATGAGTAGCAGTATTTCCTCGTGCAGCCCCATCTGAATCCTCCAACTCAGGTATGCCAGTACGTACCGGTTCTTATTTTGTCCTGAAGCATTATACATACGAACGTAAGCATTTATTGAACTACCGTTAACAATAAAAGATAATCTAATCATACATTATGTTTGTTACACTATTACTTTTAACTTTACGATTACCATTAATATACGTCTCTTATAATTATTGAACATGAATGAAAAGCCATGTTCATAATATATTGGTACGTTTCACATTGCATTTATTGGTTACCTCCACAATTATCTGCGTGGATGACACAGCGACTCTCATCAAAACCGTGCTGTTGCAGACAGTCGTGCAGCATGTTTATAACTGAATTCGGTCCATGCGTTCCTGTTACGTCCGGCCCTGCGATTTATATTAATACAGATAACGATATATAGACATGATGATGATATTTATGATATGAGGGTTATGACGACTATGATGATGATGATGATGATGATGATGATGTGATGCGGATGATGATGATGATGATGTTGATGATGATATTATTACCAATCGACTGGTCTTCGTCAATGAGATAGTTGAACTGTTTTCCTGTGCTGTCGATTCTAACCCCAAATATGTGCACTTTTCGACCAGTGATGAAATACAATGGTCCCATTTGACGACTTTGGTGTGGTATTGTAACATTTTGTCTATAGTCAAAAGTGTAGTGCACATGCACTAGCTCCGGACAGCTGAGCACCGGAACTGGACCAATGACCCGGACGTGCGAGGACATTTCGTCTGCGGCTTCTTTTAGTGTCTCCCTGTACACCTCTCTTTCCCTACGTGCGACCTTTAATTATATTTAAAACAAAAGCATTACTTATGTATTTATTAATAAATTTTTCGTTGATTGTTCAATTGCAGTATCGACTACGTTGTTTGCTTAAAATATTTCAATAAGCAATAAGTTATCTTACTTCATGTATGTAACAGACAAACTTTTATTTCTTATAAAATAAATTGAGTATGGAAATTTGATACTTGATTTAAACTTTATTTTTGTTACCCTTGACAAGATAAGTTTTACTATTTAAACGTTAGATACCTCCACATGCTCTAGGAACGCAGATGATGCATCCAACTTGTCCTGTTCTAGGACGGCGTCAACTATTTTATTCCGTAGTAGTTCGCACGTTTGGCAAACATCGTCACGAGGACCACTTAACCTTATGCGTGGTATACATTGCCTCCATATGTCTTCGAAGCTGGTGATGCCCAATTTTCTTGTACCGGCTTTATCGGCCTCTTCCTGATATTTTTTATGAAGGCCAATTTTTGTGTTGTCCGATGGTAAATAGATAGGCGCCTCACCATCGCTGCCCCTCGGTGCCGCAGGCTGAGGGAGACCATCTGTTTCTACAGTTTTAAGAAGGAAGTTAACCACAAACTTAACATCGTCATATTTAATTGCATTGTGGGGCTTTCTCCCGGTGTTTCCCTGCACTCTTGGAACGGGCCCATTTTCGTTCAGATGCTCCTGAATTGTTCTTAGTTTGAGATCGAATATCTCGGCAAAAGCCGACTTGCACACGTTTCGCATATCGTAAAATCGATCCGCAAACCTTTCAAAAGCTAATCCGACGCGCTCCCTACTGAGCTAATTCCCCGTTATTCATAAATAGTGTTTTAACACAGGCATTAAATAATACTTCTAAATATAGATTTTCAGCGTCGCTTATAGCAACTGAGCGTAAACAAAACTGTATTACTTATTTATTCGCTGAATACTTATGGAACTAATACTTAACTTAGGTTTCGAAAAATGATATTGTTTTTCTGCATAAATTGTACATTTAAGCACTTTCATGATTTGCGTAAACTTTATTATTACTTCGATTTTCCTCAGCGTAAAATAAGGAAATTGGACGAACTGATGCAGACTCCAAAGCGGATTTTTCACGGAGATAGTTTTTATCATGTATTTATTAATTTACGTCCACTAAGATTTCAAAATAACTGCAAAATAAATTAAAAGATATTACTTACCTCGAATTGGTCCATTTCATTTGCTTAATGCAAAGTGCTCTTTCATTAAACAACAAAACAATTCACATACTGGTCGACGGAAAGTCAAAACAGGTGCGAGTACTTTCCCATACTTTCTGACGGTGTCAGAAAATTGTCCGAAGGCCCAAAATCGGACGACGCGGCCCATATGTACTATAAAAATATATTCCTGAAAGAAATATATTTAAATTCATTCTCATTGCTGTTTAAGCTTCATTGCCTGCCCGACTGGAAAGGTTTTCAAATGCTCAATTGTGTTTATATCTTATACAATATGTTTATAATGACAAGATACTCATATGTACAGTTAAAGTGAATAAATTATCTGTTCTGTTCTGTTCTTAACATTTCACCCTTAACTCGTCAGTCAATCTGGGGTCATAATTTGAATGTCGGCAAAAAATAAGTTTTGTTAAATGATTTGTGATGAACAACTGTGTACACTATAAAGTAAATTTAATGATTGTCATAACATTTTATGTCTAAATGGACAAGGCAGCTTTCCCTTAACCTTTAACTGGTCGCCGACGCTATTATCGACGCCGTTGCTTGGTCTTATAATAATATAGCCGTTCTCTTTCTGAACACACGACAAGTATTTGCTATCTCTTGACTGCTTTCCGCTGACCTACTGTCATAATTCTATTTTCCAAAGTTACAGTTTGTGTTCGTCATTTTAAACTATCGAATAAAATAGTTATTCAATTATTAAAAAGCGATACGCAGTGTAAATGGCATCATAATAATATTACAATTATATTTTAAACATATTTACCGTTGCAGGTTTCAATTCCCAAATTAAATGATTTTATTCATCACATTGCCTAACCGTAACGTTTTCATGTGACAAAACATGAACGTGATTATTTGAATTTTATCTCCAGGCCGTGCTTAAACATATTACATGACTTTAATACTAAATTTGAAGAACAGCACACGACGCATAATTATTTTTCGCCAAAAGCGTTGCGGATTGTTTTTGCCGTGCAGTACACAGCAGGTCAAACCAACCGAGTAAATTAATGCACCACAACAGACAACCTTTGGTTTCAGATAATCATTGGTGCAATTCATATCCTCGAAAGACCCATAATTTGAATATCTCATCTTAAAATTCCTCACTGAGGATGAAATCACGTCCAAATATAGCTGTTAAATTCAACATGTACTTAAACAGCAATGAAATGTCACACTGTCCACTGCGGGAAATTGTTGAATTTACTTAAATGTACTAAAACCCGTACATCCAACGTGCACGGTAAGTGTACGAGATGTTGAATATACGGATGTGTTCGGACCAGTATATTCATTAAACTCGCACATCTTGAGTATACGGGATTCGATTTACGGGCATTTACTAACCCTAACATTCGTGTTATAATAATTAAAAAAATGTAATTAATCTAGGTCTTTGGATGTTTAATTTGATAGCATACATGATATGAATGACATTCATACCATTGACTAAAAAAATACTTTTACGTAGAAAAACAGGATGGTGTCAGTAAAAATCATCTTTGTAGAAAATTGAATGCTTTAATGGGTTTCGACAGCTTTTTATGAAATTAAAAAAAAGTCTGAATGATAACAAAAAATAAATTGGACAATACTGAGTTGATTGACTAAAGACTAGTACTTAAACTATTTTGATGGATGTACGGCACCGTACATATCCGTATGTCATAAGTGTACGGGCATGCACGGTCTCCGTACATGTTGAAAATACGGTAAATTATGTTCTTCCGTATATTCATCGTGTACGTGATTATACCGTTCCCGTACACGATGAATATACGGGCGTGTAAAATTCCCGTATGTTATTGATGTACGGAAATATATCAGTTCCCGTACACGCTGAGTGTACGAAAAAGTAACACTTCCCGTACACCATGGATATACTGGAATGTACACTTTCCCGTACACCCATGTTATAAAATAGTTTTGAATTTTGTAATCAAGTAAGGTAATTTGGTGTGTTTTTTTGAGAGCATACTAGTATATGTTTGTAAGTGTCACGTTGTATAGGAAATTTAAGGCTTTTCGGGTTTTAACAGCCTTTGATGAAATTAAAGCGACACGTTTATGATAAAAAAAATGAGACTCGGCTAATGATGGAATGGTTAATTTACGACTAGTAGTAAAAATATTTTGATGAATGTACGGCACTGTACATCTCCGTATATCTTGAGCGGACGGACATGTATGGTGTCCGTACATGTTGAGTGTACGGGAATGTATGCTCATCCGTAAACTTTAAGAGTACGGGATTATACCTTTTCCGTACACGATGAGTATACGGGCTAATACATTTCCCGTATATTGTGCGTGTACGGAAAAGTAACAATTCCCGTACACTATGGATATACAGATGTGTACTCTTTCCCGTACACCCATGCTTTAAAATAGTTTTGAATTTTGTAATCAAGTAAGGTTAATTTTTCGTTCATTTGACAGCATATATGATATGAACAACATATGAGCCGCATCGCGCGATTTTGGGCCTTCGGACATAATTATTACAAATGAAATAATCATTAATAAAAAATGCCTCTCATATATACCATTGACTTGCAGAGAAACAGGAATATGTAAGTAAGAGTCACGTTTTGTAGAAATTGTAAATGCTTTTTCGGTTTTAACAGCCTCTGATGAAATCAAAGCGACATCTTCATGATACAGAAGAATAAGATTTGACAATGCTGAGTGGTGTTACATTTGACAGCATATATGATACGATCAACATTTATTACATATACCATTGACTTATTCGTTTTTCCATGTATAGCAGAGTAACAAGAGTCGCGTTTTGTATCAATATCAACGCTTTTATGTGTTTTAACAGCAGTTGAAGAAATTACAATGACATCTATATGATATAGAATAATTGAATTCGACGATGCTGTGTGGATAAATTCACGGCTAGGGCCCGGGAATGTTTAATTTCCCGTATATGATGAATATACTGGCGTGTACCAATCCCGTACGTTATATATGTTCGAAAATATACAAGTAGCATTACCCGTACAAAATAAAAACACAGACATGTTGTGTTTCCCTTAAACGCTTAGTGTTCGGGAATGTTTAGTTTCCCCGTATATGATGAATATACCAATGGGGCATATAGGTTAAGAGGGGAGGGGTTCATTCCTAAATGTTAGGACTTATATAAATAAACACAGGCTATATCACTTTTAGTAAATCGTAGGAATAAACTAATACATTTTTCAGATAAAGCCAAAAACAACTGTTTCAATTAATGGGTGACAGAAGAAATGGGGTGCATAATTAGTATATGTTGTTTTTATACTGAAAGAAGTCACCTAATATATTAAAGAAGTGTCATCACTGTCTTTTTTTCGGGTATTTTTATGGCCTTTCCAATTAAAACTGCGGAAAATATTATTATCATAGTATGCATGAATAGAATAATGATAAATAAATGAATAAAATAAATAAATAAATAAATAAATAAATAAATAAATAAATAAATAAATAAATAAATAAATAAATAAATAAATAAATAAATAAATAAATAAATAAATAAATAAATAAATAAATAAATAAATAAATAAATAAATAAATTAATAAATAAATAAATAAATAAATAAATAAATAAATAAATAAATAAATAAATAAATAAATAAATAAAGTAATTAATTAATTAATTAATTAATTAATTAATTAATTAATTAATTAATTAATTAATTAATTAATTAATTAATAAATAAATAAATTAATTAATTAATTAATTAATAAATAAATTAATAAATAAATTAATAAATAAATAAAATATATAAATAAATAAATATCCAGCAGGTTTATCTCACTTATAATTGTATTCAAACAATTTTATATTATATGTGACATCTGCTTTGATGAATGCTGATAAAATAAGAACATATCTAACGCGTCAAAAGAGACTGATTACTAATTAAACACAACAAAAATATTCATTAATTTCAAGTTTTCTAATTTCATTTTTGTTAGCTTACATTCTTCATAGTTTGTTTCCTATTATGAACTTCCTTTTCACTGAAAGCAGTTTAGCCTAATCCTTCCATTGGTATGAGAGAGTTGAAATAAAGACGCTCTTTATAGATGCATTTCAAAGATTGACAATTGTAACATTTTTTGTCTCATCTCCTGAATTTGGCATCAAGGCTTCATTTCAGTCATATAAAATGACTCTATGTATAACAGATCTCAACTTTTTTCAAAACTGCCGAAATATTTAGTTTCTAAAAAGCGTTAGTATTATTGTAACGCTTTTAGCCATAAAATATCAATTTTCAAACCTAAATATGAAACACTGTGATCTGATCATTTGTCAGCAGTCTTATATCACTGAATTCCAGAAAGTTATTCAAAAATGGCTCATTCCAAGACAAAAAATGTTGTCAAAACGGTCAATCTGTGAGAGTGCAGTTAAAATACTCATTTATTATTATGTATGTAAAAGAAATGCAGATGAAGTCAAAATCAATGTAATTTTGTTAATATCAGTGCTTTGGTTCTCCTTATTTGTTCAATCTTTCTATCAATCATAAAGCACACATTTGTTATAACTTTATAGAAAAAAACGTATTATACTACTGAAGTGCAGATTGTCGGTGTCATGGCAGATAGCAAAGGGCAACTGATAAGCCACACCTTATTTGGACGCTGATTGGTCAATCGGGTATTGGCCAGCTAGTTTGACTGACAGCCCGCGTTATGTCAATTAGTGACATTGATCATTTGCTTTAAAAAACTTCATGGCCAGTTGGTCATAAAATTATACAAAATACAACTAAAACACACAAATTCTAAAAGTTATTAATTAATTCGACAGACTGCGGGCAATTTTTTTGACCGAATTAAATATAAATTGAAATAATGAAGAATATATACATATATAAATAGCCAGCTTCCGTATCTCACTAATTATTGTATTAAAACAATTGTGACAACTGTTTTGAAGAATGCTGATAAAATCAGCTCTGAGGTCATAAATAAAATAAGAGGCATCTGTTTTTAAAGAAATTAGACTGAATACTTATTAAAATCAAGAACAATAATTATTAATTTCGGGTTTGCATGATATTAAAAGTTCTGAATTGAAACTTATTGTTCATTTTCGAGGTTTAAAAAAACAACATTTGAACAATTAAATCAAAATTTTAGAAGCAGCAAACCAGATATATTCTTTTTCTAAATTTATTTTCAACGGCTTTAATTGTAAGCTAACTTTTTCAATGTTTGTTTCCCATTATTAACTTTATTCTCATTGATAGCGGTTGACCCTAACCCATCCATTTGTATGAGGGAGTTGCAATAAAGATGTCCTATCTTTAAAGTTGCACTCTCTTAAATTTGACAACTTTTACTTATTTAAGTTTTGTCTCATAATCAACTAAATTTGGCATCAATGTCTTCACTTTAGTCATAAAGATAACTCACAATAATGATCTCACTTATGTGGAAATATGCCGAAAATTCTATTTTTTCTTAAAGAGATAGTAGTATCCAGTTTTAGCCATACAACATCAATTTTCATTTTCGCTATGCATATTTATGCGACCGTAATAATTTTAATTTACGATAATTTAATAATGATAATAATAATAATAATAATGATAATAATAATAATAATAATAATAATAATAATAATAATAATAATAATAATAATAATAATTAAAATTATAATAATAATAATAATAATAATAATAATAATAATAATAATAATAATAATAATAATAATAACACTAATAAAAATAATAATAATGATAATAATGATAATAATAATAATAATAATAATAATAATAATAATAATAATAATAATAATAATAATGATAATAATAAAAATAAAAATAATAACAATGATAATAATAATAATAATAATAATAATAATAATAATAATAATAATAATAATTATAATAATAATAATAATAATAATAATAATAACAATAATAATAATAATAATAATAAATATAATAATAATAATAATAATAATAATAATAATAATAATAATAATAATAATAATGATAATGATAATAATAAAACATAATGATAATAATAATAATAATTATAATGATAAAAGTAAATATAGCAATTTTAATATCTGTTAAAATTTTCAAGAAATGCGTAAGTTTCAGCCAATATTTAGCTGCTGGTCATTTAACCAATCAAGAGCGTATAAACATTAGCCAGTCCTAATAGCGGGATGCAGAAAGCGCGAGAATTGATATCATCTGTGTCATTACATCATTACATAAGCCAAATAGCAACAAGGAAGAATACCCAACAATAATGAGGTAAGACTACGAGCTAGCATATTATAAGATATAATTGTTATTTATTTTTGATTGGACTTCGATTATTAGTTAGTAATCATGTCTGTGAACCGTGAATTGGTACTTATAATTCGAACGTGAACCATTGAACAACCGGATGAACTTTAATTCTGATAAAATTTAAATTGAGGAACAGCATTGCGCGCTTAAAATAATTTTAAAGTAGAATAAATGCACATCAGAATAAAGATATCAATCTAAAAGGTTTGACATTTTGACATTAGACAATTTTTGGCTCGCTTGTACAAATTTCAGGGGAAACAAAATAATAAATATGTATGCCTTTATGAATTAATACAAGTTGTGTATTGAATTAACTTTGATTAAATAATAGTTGGCATACATTGAAAATATTTCATAGAAATGTTATATTATCACAGATTAAGCTAACTTTTGTATACATTTATTCAATTCACGCACAAAGATCACAGTAAATTGCTAAAAAAGATGCCAAAGATTTCAGTTTTTAATGCTTTAAGAGTGCATCTTTAACTAGTCTAGACTTAGACATATTTAGGTTGTGTCACATTTTCTAATGTTTTTCTATTATGGGGTTTTCTAACTTAATGGTGATGAATTTGCCATATTGCTGTATTATATCAAATATGCATTTCAAATGTCTGTAAGCCATAAGCTTGTTGTGTCTGTATAATTTCATTTTTTCAGTGACCTGATGTCCGTGCGCAATTTGACATAGTGCCTGAAGCCAAGAAATAGCGGAATGGAGCTCATATTAGTTGTGTAATGTTTTCTGGATGTTTGTTTTAACAGCCTGTTTTAATTGTTATTTGACAAGACAGTGGAATCTTAATCATACAACATTTTGTTTGAGCAAATGCCACAATGAAATGATTATGTTAAGGCAGATTTAGAAGGACAATTAACATTGATTACTCAAACATGCTATTTTTAAATCTTATGAATTTATATAAATAGTAGTTTTTCCTATGTCTATAAACAAGGTTTTATAAAAAAAACAGCATGTATTTGTTATTTCATGTCATACGTGTCTAACACGGTCAAACCCTACCTAGGTCAACCCGTGTACGGAGTCCGTTTTCCAATCCCGTACATGTTGCGTGTACGGGTCCGTATATCCATCCCATACACGTTGCGTGTACAGAGACCTATATCCATCCCGTACACGTTGCGTGTACGTGGTCCGTATATTCATCCCGTACACGTTGCGTGTACGGGGTCCGTATATCCATCCCGAACACGTTGCGTGTACGGGCTCCATATTATCATCCCGTACACGTTGCGTGTATTGGCTCCGTATATCCATCCCGTACACGTTGCGTGTACGGAGTCCTTTATTCATCCCGTACACCATGCGTGTACGGGGTCCGTATATTCATCCCGTACACGTTGCGTATACGGGGTCCGTATATTCATTTCTTATACGTTGCATGTACGGGATCCTTTAATCTATCCCGTACACGTTGCATGTACGGGGTCCGTATATCAATCCCGAACATGCGAGTGTACGGGCTCCGTACATCCATACATATATTTTTGCCAAAATATGCTACGCTTAAAATATGTATTTCTTCAAAAACACGTGAAAGAAATAAAAAAGTGTATATACATTGATAACTCCGTATATCCACGGGTACGTGGATGGATATACGGAAGTCCGTTCACGTGGTGTTCCGTATACGTATGTATGTACGGGTCCCGTACACGTTGGGTGTACGGGTCCGAACACGCGCGTATATTCAAGATGTACGGGACCGTTCTTTCCCGTATATTCAACCATTTTCCGCAGTGGTCACTAGTCATTAGCAAATGCATTCATTTATTAAAATTGTGTATGTTAAGACAAGAACAAGTTGTCACCAGTCATTAGCAAATGCATTCATTTATTAAAATTGTGTATGTTAAGACAAGGACAAGGATAATTTCAGTGGTTCTCACAGAAACACTCGCATAGGCCATGATTTCATCAAGGTTGACTATTTATGATGATAATAAGAATGCTACATTTTCTTGGCGAAACGAATTGATGAAAATTGATTGAACTTATATGTATTGCCAATCTGACAAACTCTGACAAATTATCATAATAGTAAATATTGAGAGTAAGTCTCTTTTGATATTATAAAGATGCTTGGAATACAACTAGATAAATATAGTTTTTAACAATTATGTACTGTGTTGTTTGTGGAGTTTTGTGCTGTTGTGCCATGTTTCTAGTTTGTGATTGTTAGCGTTTGTGTTCTTTGTCTTTGGAGGTTACCCTGTGCAATTATACGGGGTTAATGTTTAAACTTTCGGCACTAAGCTTGTTTCTGTAGCTTTTTATATAAATACTTTACCGGAATTATAAAACATGTTAAGGAAGTGTTGAAATTATATAATATTTAGGGGAATGTATTGCAATTATACACTATGTTAGTGTTTTATTTGCAACAAACAATATGTTAGGATTAAACTGGAAATATAGAATATGTTAGGGCTGTATTGAAGTTATTAAATATGTTAGGGAAGTATTGTACACATGCAATATTAAAGGATTGATGAATCATTAGAGGTATATTGGGATTATATAATATCTGAGGTCTATATTAACAGTGTACATACGTTAGAACATTACTGGAATTATAAAATATGCTAGGGATTTATTGACATTACACAACATGTAAGGGTTACACTTTAATCATACAATATGGTTGTGATGTATTGGGATTACACAATATGTTAAAGCAGCACTGTACTTACAAAATAAATTAGGGCTGTCAAGAATTTTTACAATAGTTAGGGCAGTACTGGACTTAACACAATAAGTTAGGGCTGTACGGGAATTTTACAATAGATAGGACAGTTCTGGACTAACACAATCAGTCAGGACTGTACTGGAATCATACAATATGTAATGTGTTTATTGCAATATATAGTTTAGGGCTGCACTGGATTTATAGAATATGTTAGGGATAAACTGTAATTACACATTTTTGGGTGCTGTGCTTAATGTATGCAATATGTAAGGGCCGTAATGGAATTTAACAATATATCAGGGCTGTAATGAAAATATATAATACGGTAGGACTGTACTGATGTTTGGGCTGATCTCAGATTGCACAAAATGTTAGAACTGTATTTGAATCATTCAATATGTTTTGGCTGTTGTGGAATAATGCAATGTGTAATGACTAGACTGTAATTATACAATGTGTTAGGTTTGTTTGGTAATTATACAATGTGTAAGGACTGTACTTGAATTGCACAATATATTAGGTCTGTATTGGAGTTATACAATATGTTAGAGTCGTACTGGAATAATTCAAAATGTTTTGGCTGTATTTGAATTATACAATATATTAGGGCTGTATGATGAGCTATACATTATGTTTGAGCTGAATTGGAATAATAAAAAAATGTTAGGGCTCTATTTTTTAATTGAAGTTAATTAATATATAAGGAGTGTATATGAGTTATTCAATATATAAGGGATGTATACAAGTTATACAATATATAAGGGCTGTATTGGTGTTATACAATATAATTGGGCTGTATTGAAATTATACACAATACTAATGTGTACCCTGTATTTGAATTATTAAACAATATGTTAAGAAATTAAGGAAATTTTGGAAAACCACAACATATTTTACAGTTTATTTTACGTTTAAAAGCTAGAAGTATTTAGAATATACTCGATTATTACATATTGTTTACGTAAACTTTCAAGTGATAAATCTGTAACTTTTAATAGATTTAAGTTATTATTATCAGTCATGTATCGTTTATGACTTTCCACTTTGTTTCATTTCGATATAGACCTTTTCAGTTTAACTGGCATGTTTATAATTTTTGAATTACTCTTGAAAACATTATTAAGTATGTAAATAAGATATATAGGATAATATTATACTTAAACACAAGTAAAATATGAATGTAACCGTCCGGATAGGATCACTGAGGCACATCGAGGCAGCAGCCTCGGTAAATGTTTTCAAAGTAAAACTAAATATAAAAAATAAAGGCTAAGATACATACAATGCAAGTGTCATATCTTAACAATACATACAATGTTGATCATGGCAAATATGATAAATCCGTATTTCTTAAATGATTTTGATTTAAGTAAAAGTCGGAAACACACAATCAATTTTGCGTCAGTGTTTTATAAAATACTTGTATATTAATTTATTTTGTCAGTCAAATGACTGTCACTAAATCAGCTTGGCATTGCCATCGTTTTGCGTGCCTGTTATGCCAAGTTTTTCATGATAATTTAAGTGACTAAATTTTTGATGGCTGGCAATTTTTTTGTTGGTCTTTCAACATCACATCTGGTCAAAGGAGTGGATTGGACAGAGGCAAAGCTGTTGCCTATTTGGGGTACTTAGGGGTAACACACCTAGCCCCAATTGAAATTCTAGAACCGCCCCTGCATATTAGACTGATACTGGTACACTAAATTATTCACAGATTCAGACTTCAGCCTGGTTCAGGAACACAGGATCGTCAGTTTGAAACTGTTTCAAACTTTCAGTGTTTGACTTGGTTGAACATATTGATTCGTTTCATTTCCTTCTGTTAATTTTCAAATTAAAAGCCTCTACTTCGGAAGATTAAGCATAATCCATATGTTTTACTCGTTATTTTGGTGATAAAACCATGTTAGTGGACTGGAAACCTCGGAAATCCATGTTTTTTTTACTGAATTTCCGCGGACGCGGAAGTTGACATGTAGATTGACTGGCTCCCGTTTCATCTTCATTCTCTATCAAAACCGAGAGGCAGTACCAAGGGAAGCAACTACACACGTATAGCAATGCAAAGGGAGGCAAGTCAGTCGAGTTTTTCGGAAAATGCCGAACAGGGGGTAGTTTGTAACAAAACTGCCAGCTTATGAAAATGATTTGAACTGAATAACATATCGTATCAAACTTGAAAATTATCAATCTTTTATATCGTTATGTAATAATTAAAAGTCAAATATCAGTTCAGTTCTACTTTAAACATATTTAAATTAGTCATTTCAAAGAAAACAGATGCGATTAATACCGATGTTTCGAAAACTATTTAACCACATATTTAAATTCTGAAAAAGCAAAACAACATTTTATTTTCAAAAATATATTTTAACAAAAATACAATAATAGAAAAGCTGTGGGTATTGGCAGTATAAGTTATGCAAATTATAAAAAAAATCAAGATCATAGCACATATATTGAAATACTCATCAACATCAGAAAGATTAGGCAATACATCAGAAAAACGAATATTTACAATTACAAAAATACAGTATACAATAACTTACATAATTATATAAACTCCATCTGGTATATACGCGTAGGAATATCGCCAAATTAACAACACAACACTCAGGAACACAATTATAAAAACTAATTCTGATCAGTTTTTTGACACTTAATAAACCAATGTTTGAGACGTTACTCTTGAATGTTTAGATAACTGTTGATTTTTCAGTATGGCAGATCATATGCGTAATAAACCAGGAAATGATCATTGTAATTGTTAATGTCTAACAATTCAGGATTGGATACAGATACCGAGAGCCTATCATATTTGTTCAGCTTGAAAACAGCTGACAGGAAACTTGTAAAATTACCACCATTTCCTTCAAATGATTTCACGGTTTGCATCAGTACGTCAGGCTTGCTATAGTCGTTGGAAAGCAACTCAACATGATGACTGAAAGTCGTTGCTCTGGT
Organism: Mya arenaria; assembly: GCF_026914265.1. NCBI lineage: Eukaryota > Metazoa > Mollusca > Bivalvia > Myida > Myidae > Mya > Mya arenaria. The sequence goes on from NC_069137.1 coordinate 11,943,930, forward strand.
TTCATTTTTCGGTGTGCGTGTCTCCTGTATTCGCCGTATATTCAGTTGCGATGAAACGATGTAGTAGCCAGACTGCTTGACATATATGTCGCCCTCGAGTTCCAAGTGGACGCAGTTTTTTGTGTAAAAGGTTCGACCGTGTTTATTCCACAGGACCTTGTCATGACCTTAAATATGAAAAAAGATTTAACATAATATTATGTACATATACACATAGCACACGATAAGATACATACTGTCAATAGTTCTTACCACCTACAATGTAGCTAGGTTTGAACTCCACCATTCCGACTACTTTAGCGACAGGCTGCTTGTCGCGAGTTTCCCTTTGACAGTCAGCATACTCTTCTGCTATGTCAGTTGGACCTGTATAATGAATGTATAAATAAAAATAAAACTGTGTAGATGATCGATATTAAAACTGTTCTTACACATATTGTGTTCTTTATAAGAAAAGCATTTCCTGTTTATGGCTTCGCGTTTGCATTCTTTGACAGAAAAAAACCCTCATAATTACTTGGACCAGAACTGCCGTAGTGATATTGAGCTGTCATTTCCTGAAAAGTAATATAAAGTGTATGTCTTAAACAAGTGTCAGACAAGATTCATATCAACAAACTGTTATGTATGTCTGAGTTTGAGATTGAAGACGAGTATAGTAAAAACCTAAGTATCCTTAATAAAATCCCTGCTACGTTTTTAATTTAATAAAACTATAATATTGACACATTATGATTCATTTAAACAGTCAAACATAAAGATCATTGTAGCACTATGTGCATGTGATTATTCTTCGGTTTTCGACGAAAAATTGGGTCTTTGGCGTTTGCCCTGTGCCATTAAACGGTGTTTATGTTTAAACATATGGTTACTGAGCTTGTTTCTGTAGTTTTTCACATACACAGTACAATTGTTATTGACAAGAAGTTATGCGTTAGGTTTAACGATACAATTTGTTGCGTTGAAATGCATTGTTTTAATTTAATTTGAAATGATCATAATAATAGTTTGTAGCAAAAACCTGATATTGACATGTGATTTTGTCGGAAATATTTGATTTGCTTAAATAAATTATACACCTTATGATTTACGTTTTGAAACAATATCTGAGTAATGCTTTTGGCAGGTCCACAACACATCCCGTCGTCTCTTTGTTTGAAAGCAGAACGACCAGCAGCTTCTGGGCTAATGTTTGTGTTAGCATTGGTCTTCATTTTGTCGCAAGGAATGCAAGTTAAGCTTTCTTGAGGTTGTGTTAAAGATGTTATTTTAACAGCTAAGGCTATTATCAGAACTAGGAACACAAGCGTTAGGATGACGGTTGCTAGTATACAAATAACAGCTACTTGTTTTGAATGAATGCGATTGCATTTACCGGACCCCTGAAAAAGTAACACACTCTGTAAACAAATTACACAAATCCGAATTCAGTCGAAGTAATCCATTGCTTGTTTCACATTACATCTTGACGTGTTATAGAAGTACAATACATTAAACATAATTAACGTACAAACGAAACATTAATATTCATTATTTATAACCATAAAATATGGCAACCTTTGCCTCAACCTTTGTTCATGAAATTTAATTTAAACAATATTAATTATTTATAACCATCAGATTTGTCAATCTTTGCCTCAAGCAATTGTTCAAGAAAAGTTGTATAAGTATTAAACAACAACGTACCCCCTCCTTTCTTGTTCGATTTGAGACGTCAGGCATCCTGTCACGAGAGCAGTTAAGGTGTTTGCAGCTGGTCCCCCGCTTGTTCTGTACTCGCTACGATGTAGCTGAAATTAGTGCTGATGTCTTGCAGGGTAAGTGTCCTCCGTATTCCACCTGCCATAAGAGTTTAACAAGACCGATAAGAATTATATTTTAAGTGTTTAATTACAATAACGTAATATGTAGTTGTTCAATTACAAATTAATTATATGCTTATCAGAATCGTCGTTACTTTCGTTTATTACCCTTTATTTATTATTCGTCAGGATGATTTAAGATGTAACATGTAAAATAAAAGTCCTTAAAATCGCCTGTGTAACGTTTGACTGATCTTTGTACCAATTTCCATGTTTATTGCAATTATGAAATATTTCATTTGGTAGGCATACGATGGGAATACTATAAATAATGTGATTAGTCTTTGTTCGGTTTGCAATGTTTTGTTGTTTTTTCTAGTCAACGGAGGTTCTGAAAGACAATAAGCATCATCAAACTCCTATTGTGCTAGAGAATTTACTCGATCAATGTGCTAAGTGATTTTGCAGTAAAACAGACATTAGTTTAAACTTGTTTATTTTACAACGATTGTGAAACAAGCTTTTGCAACTTATATCCATCAGTCTCGTTAGCACGATGGTGCGCGAGAGTGTGGTCTTGTTTATTTGGGAAAAAGGTTTACCCAGAGGAAATCTACGTTTTCGACTTGGTGACCACAAACTAAACTCACATGCGCCCAGACCGAGGTGTAAAGCGAGTGCACTTACTATTGCGGTAACCGAACAACATACATTGACGCACAAGGCTGAAGACCGCAGTTATCTGTCCGAGGTTGATCCGGATATTACTACAGAAACAATTTTGCTTGTGCACAAGTATCAATATTTAATTAAAATTGAATGAAAATGAAGATGTTCTTTTGGCAGATAACTTGAATTAATTTGACACTCTATTGCAAAAACAGTCATAGCTTATGGAAGTATTATAATTGTCTGTTTGTAATCGATTAACTACTTGGCGGTAGGGTTATGTATTTGTACTCGATTTTGACAGGCGGGTTAATGATCAACGTGGTGTTTTATTTTGATTATATTTAGCCGGAAAAGCAGGTGTCCTCGCCGCAAATCCTTGAGTGTTTTTTTTTCTGTTTGTTATTATTTTAATATTAATTCGCCATCTTAATTCATTAACTGCAACCTTCTTCAAGATGGGACACCATTTACGCAGAACCTTAAAATAGCTAAAATTATATAAATCCTTACGCTAAACATAAGGCTAGTTCCAAGAATTAATTCTGTACGCTCTCAGTGAGATTATCTGTTTTTGAGTATTTGATTTGCAATCATTTTAATTCTTCAATAATTGACAAATTTCAACTAGCGTTAATTTCCACCCGAAATGTGAACACATATTTCCTTTCATCAATTGCACATGTACACATATACAGATGATAACATTTTCTTCATTCACCTCTTCCTCAAGGAAAACCTCCGTCTCTTCCTCCACCTCAAGGAAACCGATCTTCATATGGAGCCACACAAAAAAGGAACACCTACATCAAGAGAGGACATTGACACAATTGATTATAAGTATCTTCCATGGCCGAGAGTGTAAGATAGGTTCATTCCGACCCGAGCGTAGGGTGTTTTGTCTTTAAATAGTTCTAAGGAGAGTGAAGCCTTATTTGTTGAAAAGTGCCTCAAAACAGTTTTATGGTGACATTTGAAACGAGAAATAATTAATTAGCGTTCTAAATATTGCCACAAGACAAGGTGTCTGTAATGCTACAGAAGACAGTCTTCAACAAGGGAGGTTACAATGTGGTGACCATAAGAAAGGAATTCCATACGGGCATTTTATCTTCGCCCGTGGGCAAGATAAGATTGTCTAGCATTGTAAAATTATTGGATCTACTTATCTGAGATGGGAGAAAACAACTACATATACAAGTAACTGTCCTACGGACATAAATTGAAGAGATAAATATAAAAAGTATTGATGAAACACACGGCGTACTGGTATAAACTAAAATTAAAAAGTAAATACAATTGACAATGCAAGTTGACGTTAATATTCGATGCATAACATGTAGGGCGGAAAAGCGGTAATTGAAAACGAAGCTAAATAAAGGTAAAAAAAGGTTTGTATGCAATCGTCAAAACGGTTAATTATTTGCGATTTGTGAAGATACTTGAAAGAGTGCGATCAGGATATAATCTTTGAACAGCTATGAAACTTAAAAAAGGCAGGAAGGGGCGTTGCATATGTAAACACTTTATGACATGCTGAAAGATGAGAGTAACGAGTTTTTTTATGGAAATGAACCACAAAAACTAACGTCCAACTCAATCAACCATGAAAAGTGCAAAAGTTGATCAAAAGTGGAGGCATATGTTTGCAGGTTAAACACTTTACGCGTAAATTTAACAGCAGATACAAACTATTCATCATTGTCGCTGTTTGTTGATTATAATGTTATCTTAAATGTATTTAAATGTATCCTTAGATATAAGGTCGTTTTGAATTCATTTTTAGTGAAGCTTTGTTTTTTGTCGTCTGCATACCCTAGTGATGTCTACTATATCGAAGCGCAAATGACGACGTATGTTCAAGGTCAATAGAGGGGAGAGAAACAAATTGTGTACCTATGTGTGTAGCAGTACACAGACGTAAATTTTTAAAATTATTCTGTAAACTTGTACTAGTAGGCTCGCTTAATCTATCTCTATCGTACAAGGCGTTTTAAGCTCATACAATGTAATCCTAGCTGGGTATTTCCGTGCTCCTATCACTCACAAATGTACCCTTACAGAGTGGGTTTACAACCTCTCTTATACCACATTTATCACCTTGCTGAGTTTATCATTTAAATTATGCAAAGTATCGAATTCTGAAGATATCTCTTTAACAGCTAGGAGTAAGTACTACATAAGAATTCTGATAAGATAGCTGCCAACATGTCATACCGGGCTTTGAGGTTGAATTGTTTGTTTATTTGGTTATCAGAGCTGTATTATTGAAATGAGATAATAAGCGTTGTTAAAGATCACTTGATACTTGATCCGCTTTGTCAAGTTCAAATGCAGTTTTAATAATTTAGTGCTTTTATATGTCTAATAAAATCATTGACCATATTATTTACCGAAAAGCTAAATATTACAAGTTAACTTGATGATTGTTAAGAGTTAAATTTTCATGCTTATTTTTTATGCTATAAATATGCTGTCTGTTTTGCAATTTTATTTGGCAGGTCATATATTTGAAACAAAAATGAAACGTTATTATAAGACAAATATTGTTCAAGGATTTTTTATACAAGTACGTTAAAACTAAATGCAAAATGCCTAGAGGTCTCCCTTTATATCAAACAATGAGTATGTTTTTTACTTAAGGTGAATGTTTTTATGAGTCTCAGTTTCTAATAAATTAATGTTTAATATATTTAATTTAGTCAGGTACATGTAATGAGAAGGTAAAAATGCATTTAGTATTTGAAGCTGAAATAAGAACATTCCGTTTAAATCAATTACATTTGAAATTACCTTTAAGGGATATGTATAGTTGTCAACAACATGCAAAGCTGTAAATGGCGTTTTTACCCTCTGAAAATTTCATTTCTCATTGATTATTGTAAGTAAATAGTTAATAAATTGTCATTTATAAAAGTATAAAACGGGATCACCGAGTGTATTTTACCTCGAAATTGTTTTTCTGTATTACCTATGTGAGTTTATAGCAAAGCAACGTTTCAGAAGTTTGCATACAATTGATCAAGTGTTCAATCCCACAAAAAAAAAAGAATATTATTTACCAAGTTTTCGAATTACGTTGACATCCCTGTAAAATCCAATGCTGACGGCAAAACCTATTTCCCTTTATTGATCAATGACTTTCTTATTCAAAATTTAAGTACTCATAACATAAAAAGTTCGATCTTAATTAACAATGTAATATGTCACTCCATCCTCAAGTCAAACCTATTATCACGCTATTAGTGTAAAGCTTCCTTCTCTTTTGACAAATTCACCACGACTGATACTGTTAAATATCCGAGCGTTTATATTACTAAAGGCCTACATTCAATTGCGCCGTATATATATTTCTTTACCACAGTGAGTATTTTAAGAATGAATTTTAAAGCCAGGTTTAAGTAATATAACGTTTAATTTAAATTGATTACCCGCCTTCAAACAATGTGTTACCAATACTTTATTTATGTCATGTATGGGTAATTAAAAAACAAAGAGTTATAATGTGTGAATCATAAATTCTGTAAACGTTAATTAGTGTTTAAATTGTCAGGTAGTATGCTGCAGTATATGGAAAGTTACATTGATACCCTTTGCCTGTTAACAGATTCGCACAATTTATTTACTATTGGTTTAAAGTACTTAACACTGATAATAGCTTCATTAATACTTTAACTAGACTCTGCTTAAAGACTGTGTTGACGGCAAATAAATTGGTTATGAAGATGCGTATGAACATCATTAAGACATTGTTAAAAAATGCACTAACGTTTCACCACGCGTTTGAGGGTTCCTGCGCATTAATGGGAAATTGAAACGGGTATATATTGGCGAAACAGGATAGGCAGGAATCAGCAAGTGAGTCAAACGTATAACTGAAGATAGAGAGAAGATGAGTTTCACTTCCATTTCAATTGTAACATTTTAAGGATAGAACCTCAATTAAGACACTACCGGGCGAATCCAAAGGTATTTAATATATTGCAATTGCTAAACATGCAAAATGCTAACTTGAAAACTTTGTGTTGCACGATAAATAGAACATGCATATATCAGTAGAAATAACGTGCTAAATAGTAATCGATAGACTCTTTTTTGTTTCATATTTACTATAAATATAATAATTCATGAACTATTTGCCTGTAAATTTAATTATGAAATGATGATATGTTTGAAATGATGGTAATTATAGGCAAAATAAATATGGTGATCAAAACAGAATGCAGTAACAATATACTGTTGAAATAACATAATAACATGGTTATGTCAACAGACACGTGCTTACTGATTGCCTGTGGTGTTTCAGAAAAATCACATTTATTTTCAATTCAATTCAATTCACCATGAAATTACACTCCAAACTAAAGGCAATCTGTCATAATGTTCTTGCAGTTTGCAATTGCATTCTTCTTTCAAATGTTTCATGCTAGTTTTTAACGGATCTGTTTCATGTTATAATATATATGTCACAAGCACTGTATAATTTATTAGGAAATTAGACTTTGATACCAACATCTTTGTACTGCTTTTACTTTTGGATTGGCATGTCTGAACAATTTACTTTTCACTTTATGTTAAGTAATCAGCTTTTAGTACTTACAAAATATTTGAAGTGAATATGTTTACTATCAGTATGAACAGCTGTCATCAGTAATTGAAAGTACGTATCCCAATTTAATGAGGATTACTTATATTAATACAACTTAAGTATTGCAATTTTAATGCACCTGGTATGTTAAGGCCAATGCATAATGAACTAGAGGTTTGTCATTGTGGCCGTTTCTTAAACTGTAAAAGACCAAGGTTATATCCCTTAAGCTGTAAAAGGCCAAGATTATATATCTTGATATCCTTTGACCTGTAAAGGGCCAAGGTTATAGCCCTTAACCTGTAAAAGGGTATCCCTTAACCTGTAAAAGGCCAAGGTTAAATCCCTTAACCTGAAAAAGGTATCCCTTAAACTGTAAAAGGCCAAGGTTATATCCCTTAAGCTGTAAAAGGCCAAGATTATATATCTTGACATATAAACGGCCAAGGTTATAACCCTTTTACCTGTAAAAGGCCAAGGTTATATCCCTTATCATGTAAAAGGCCCATATTTTATCCCTTAACATCAGTTACTTAGACATTGGTTTATGACACAAACAACAGTAGCCAGGGCATTGCATCTAGGTTAAATGCACTCTGTGACTCCATTGGACTTCGATAAATTACAATTTGCTAGTTATTTTCCGTACATATTTCATTGTAAAAAAAAAACTGTTTTAGATTGGAAAAACTACTATTTCTAGATTTACACTTACTTTCCATATTTTATTTTGTAATCATATGTTCTGTGTATTTGTCAAATAATCTCTTGTAATTCTGTATAGAATGGCCATATACTTGTTCTATATATTTCATGTAACTTTTAGTATGCATATGGACGAGTCTCAAATAAAGATATATACTTCTAATACATTCATTTCCATAAAAGTCCGCATTTGATTTAAACAAAATAAAGTAAAGTAATCATATCTCAAACAGCTAGGTTAATGCAAAACTATTAAACTTAATGAGTGCTGAATACCTGAATGAAAATCTGAACTATTTATTTACGTTTGTGTGGTATTTACACACATATCGATCTCAGAGGAATGAATGCTTAATTGAGTTAAATTACTTGAACAAGAGTTGTAGTAGTAGTAGTAGTAGTAGTAGTAGTAGTAGTAGTAGTAGTAGTAGTAGTAGTAGTAGTAGTAGTAGTAGTAGAAGTAGTAGTAGTAGTAGTAGTAGTAGTAAGTAGTAAGAAGTTAGTAGCAGTAGTAGTAGTGATAGAAGAAGTAGTACTAGTAGTAGTAGTTGTAGTAGTAGTAGAAGTAGTAATAGTTGTAGTAGAAGGTTAGTAGTTGTAGTAGTAGTAGTAGTAGTAGTAGTTGTAGTAGTAGTAGTAGTAGTAGTAGTAGTAGTAGTAGTAGTAGTAGTAGTAGTAGTAGTAGTAGTAGTAGTAGTAGTAGTAGTAGTAGTAGTAGTAGTAGTAGTAGTAGTAGTAGTAGTAGTAGTATTGATAGTAGTAGAAGAAGTAGCAGTAGTATCAGTGGATGTAGGAGTAGTAGTAGGAGTAGTAGTAGTAGTAATCAAAATCATTTTTGGTCTAAAATAAAGGTATCTAAAGGATTGTCTGATCGATTGATTGATTATTTGACAAAACGATTGATTGCTTGGATGATTAACCGATCGATTGATTATCAGGAACATGTCATCACAGCTTTTGATACGTTTGGGTTTAATGCTTGTTCGTATGGTTATTTTGCATTTGCTTCTCAACATCATTGTTAACGAGCTCGACAAACAGTACAAAAGTGGGTTGGAAATACTTATTGCTGAATTATTTCTTTCTTAAAATACCAGCAATCACCACAAAGCTGTTGTTTTTTTTATATTCTTTTTATTTTACTATTTTAACATAAAAACATATTAGCATTTCATTGAAGACATTTCCGTAAAAAAATAGTGCATTTTGATTTAATGTATGATTAAATCTTCTTTCGTCAAAGTTGCTTAATTCCTTACTACACCTACATATAATTATTGCAACGGTAGTGTTTATTACGTTTGCTAAATATTGAATCGCAAACTAGATAAAAACATTTTTTAAAGATTCATTTTAAGGTCCTTCAAATTTGTTTTTGCGCAGTGGAAACCTCTTAACCATTCGTTTACTTCGTCCCTTATGATTGTATTTTGAACGTCAAAAAGATACAAATACAATATTTGTTTTCAACATATTTTTCTAAATACTTCAAATATCTAAGTAGTATTATCAATGACTCTTTAATGTTTTGTTAAAGAGTATTCGGAAGAACGATTTCGTTAAACTTAAATCAAATACTGCTTGTATGTATACATTCAGACTGCAGCTAGCATGCTATGAGAGAGGGATTTCTATTTAAAGCAATCATCATTCAACCATTTTATAACTATTCAACTTGAAATACAAATGTTAATCATGACTACAATACAAATTTTTTTTTTTCTAAATACTTCAAATATCTAAGTAGTACATTGTATTATCAATGACTCTTTAATGTTTTTATTAAAGAATTTTCGATAGAAAGATTTCGTTAAACTTAAATTAAATACTGCTTGTATGTATACATTCACATAGCAGCAAGCATGCTATCAGAGAGGGATTTCTATTTAAAACAATCATCATGCAATCATTTTATAACTATTGTAGAAACCAGTTTTTTGGGTCCATATCGGAATTTACCTTTTTGTATTGTATTCATGAACACGCATTCGTGACGTTTTCTTGGAACCTGTATAGTGTTTTTGAAGTTCTTTGGCACAGCTTTTCATGCAGCGTTTTGGGTATGTGACTGTGTGTTTATTTAACACAGCATTACACAGTGAAGTCATTTAAAGAATATACTTTGTTAAACCAGTTAATGTATATACACAAACGTTTTTATGTCAGATACGTTGATATCATGATCCAGACAAGGCCATTTTCATCATCAGAGTCCCAGACACGTTCGTTTAAGAAATGAAGTGTCTACAATAATTCTTTTGTTCGAAATACCTCGCGCGATGTAGGATTAAAGCTCTTTGATTCAAAATCTTCTTAATCATTTAACTCATTTATACAGCTGACAGTCACATATTCACATCGAACGGGTTATTTTAAATTCACAATATTCTTCCCCTAGCTTAAAATATCGCAAGGTAGGTTTTGAAATAGTTTTTACTTTTAATAAGATGATGACTCTTTATGTGATTGAGGAAACTTAAGAATAATACAATAAATTCTTTGTATAAAAAACCCAGCCAGGTGATAGCTTAAATTGTGTCATAAATAGGTTGCGAACCCTTCGTTAACGGATACGTGTGTGCTACTGTTTGCGCATTAATTGATCCAGGTATGTGAACATTTGTGATTTATGCGAGCATTAGCGAGCTTTCAAGTTCACGTTTAAATGTTAATATTGTAGAAGATGTTTAAACTCGAATGCAACTTTATCGTCTTTGTGTTGCTACACGTACATGTACTCTTACTACCTGACAATATTATCCCTATTTAACGTTTACAGAATTTAGGATTCACGCATTTAAATTCTTTGTTGTTTTTAGTTCCCCATACATGACATAATTTAAGTATCGTACCACTATTATTTGGCAGTGAGTAATCACTTCAAACGTTTTATCAATTATAACTTGTTTTAAATTCATTCTTAAAATACTCTCTGTGGTCCACATATAAATTGACAGTGCAATATAAACGTGCTGGTATTCAAGGTGGTATCTATGAATGTCAGTCGTGTTGAAATTATCCATTGAGACAGAAGTTTTAAACTAATTACGTGGTATTGTGTTTGACTCGAGTATGTAGTTAACTCTTACATTACTAATCAAGATCAAACTAATTACGTGATTATGTGTTTGACTCGAGTATGTATTGAACTCTTACAATACTAATCAAGATCAAACTAATTACGTGATATCGTGTTTGACTCGAGTATGTAGTGAACTCTTAAATTGCTAATCAAGATCAAACTAATTACGTGATATCGTGTTTGACTCGAGTATGTAGTGAACTCTTACATTACTAATCAAGATCAAACTAATTACGTGATTATGTGTTTGACTCGAGTATGTAGTTAACTCTTAAATTGCTAATCAAGATCAAACTAATTACGTGATATCGTGTTTGACTCGAGTACGTAGTGAACTCTTACATTACTAATCAAGATCAAACTAATTAAGTGATATCGTGTTTGACTCGAGTATGTAGTGAACTCTTAAATTGCTAATCAAGATCAAACTAATTACGTGATATCGTGTTTGACTCGAGTATGTAGTGAACTCTTACATTACTAATCAAGATCAAACTAATTACGTGAATATGTGTTTGACTCGAGTATGTAGTGAACTCTTAAATTGCTAATCAAGATCAAACTAATTACGTGATTATGTGTTTGACTCGAGTATGTAGTGAACTCTTAAATTGCTAATCAAGATCAAACTAATTACGTGATATATTGTTTGACTCGAGTATGTAGTTAACTCTTACATTACTAATCAAGATCAAACTAATTACGTGATATCGTGTTTGACTCGAGTATGTATTGAACTCTTACAATACTAATCAAGATCAAACTAATTACGTGATATCGTGTTTGACTCGAGTATGTAGTGAACTCTTAAATTGCTAATCAAGATCAAACTAATTACGTGATATCGTGTTTGACTCGAGTATGTAGTGAACTCTTACATTACTAATCAAGATCAAACTAATTACGTGATTATGTGTTTGACTCGAGTATGTAGTGAACTCTTAAATTGCTAATCAAGATCAAACTAATTACGTGATATCGTGTTTGACTCGAGTACGTAGTGAACTCTTACATTACTAATCAAGATCAAACTAATTACGTGATATCGTGTTTGACTCGAGTATGTAGTGAACTCTTACATTACTAATCAAGATCAAACTAATTAAGTGATATATTGTTTGACTCGAGTATGTAGTGAACTCTTAAATTGCTAATCAAGATCAAACTAATTACGTGATATCGTGTTTGACTCGAGTATGTAGTGAACTCTTACATTACTAATCAAGATCAAACTAATTACGTGATTATGTGTTTGACTCGAGTATGTAGTGAACTCTTAAATTGCTAATCAAGATCAAACTAATTACGTGATTATGTGTTTGACTCGAGTATGTAGTGAACTCTTAAATTGCTAATCAAGATCAAACTAATTACGTGATATTGTGTTTGACTCGAGTATGTAGTTAACTCTTACATGACTAATCAAGATCAAACTAATTACGTGATTATGTGTTTGACTCGAGTATGTAGTGAACTCTTAAATTGCTAATCAAGATCAAACTAATTACGTGATATTGTGTTTGACTCGAGTATGTAGTTAACTCTTACATGACTAATCAAGATCAAACTAATTACGTGATTATGTGTTTGACTCGAGTATGTATTGAACTCTTACAATACTAATCAAGATCAAACTAATTACGTGATATCGTGTTTGACTCGAGTATGTAGTGAACTCTTACATTGCTAATCAAGATCAAACTAATTACGTGCTATCGTGTTTGACTCGAGTATTTAGTGAACTTTTACTTAACAAATCAAGATTAAACTAATTACGTGATATTGTGTTTGACTCGAGTATGTAGTGAACTCTTACATTGCTAATCAAGATCAAACAAATTACAAGATTCGTGTTATGCGTTCTTAAATATTGAATAAGAAAGACATTGATCAATAAAGTGAAATATAAAATGAAAATGAAAGCATTGGATTTTACAAGGATATCCACGTAATTCGAAGACTTGGGCAATAATATTCTGTTACTTTTGTGAGATTGAACAGTTAACTATTTCTTTTGATCAAATGTATGTAAACTTCTGAAACATTGCTTATGATAAGTAGACAGGTGTTAGACAAAAACAGTATCGAGGTGAAATGCATTCTTTGATTCCGTTTTATACTTATATAAATGACAATTTACTAGGTATTTCCTTACATATTTCAATGAAAAATGGAAATATCAGAGTGTAAAAACGCCATTTACAGCCTTGCATGTTGTTGACAAATATACATATCCCATCAATGTCATTTCAAATAAAATTAATTTAAACAAAATGTTCTAATTCAGCTTCAAATACTAAATCCTTCTGATTACATGTATCTGACTGAATTAAATATATGAAATATAGAACATTAATTTACTAGAAACGGAGACTTATAAAACATATTCACCTTAGAAAAAAAACCATACTCATTGTTTAATATAAAGTGGGACCTCTAGGCATTTGACATTTAGTTTTAACGTACCTGGATAAAAAAAAGACGTGAACAATATTTGTCTTATAATAACGTTTTATTTTTGTTTCAAATACATGACCTGCCAAATAAGATTGCAAAACAGACAGCATATTTATAGCATAAAAATAAGCATGAACATTTTATTATATCAATCATCAAATTTACTTGTAAAATTTAGCTTTGCGGTAAATGTTTTCATTAAACATATAATAGCAAAAAAAACGATTTAAAACTACATTAGAACTCCAAACGACAATGCGCATCAACAGTCAAGTGATCTTTAACAACGCGTATTATCTCATTTCGATAATTCAACGCTGATAACCAAATAATTATACCACAAGACTGTGTTAAGTTACACTAGGTATGTTAACAAATATTTCAACCTTTAAGCCCGGTATGACAAGTTGACAGCTTTCTTTATCAGATGTCAATACTTATGTAATCACTCCTAGCTGTTGAAGAGATATCTTCAGAAAACATTGATTTAAATGATAAAATCAGCAAGGTGATATTTTAAATTGTGGTATAAGAGAGGTTGTAAACCCTCTCTGTATGGGTACGTGTGTGAGTGATAGTAGCTAGGATTACATTGTATTAGTTTAAAACGGAGGTAATCCATCAGGGCTAGGACTTTATTTTAGGAAATATATTGTATATGAAAACCACATTAAATGGTATCGGCGCTATTTGTCAAAGACAGAAAAAATAACATCCATTCCGTGTCATGAAGTTTGTTCAATGTTAAATTATTTCACTATTAAAAGGAAATGCTTATATTGTTGCCAAAAGATAGTAATGGCCACTTCAACTTACTTATTACACTGACATGTTCATTAAATATATGGGTCGATAAAATATGCTTCACATATGCATAGATGCATTTAAACAAACATATACTTAACAATTCATTTCAGTAATGTCGAACTAAGTTCATATCAATATTTTCAGTATTTAATCACATCTTAAATTATGCTTTTCACACCTTTTTGAGATAGTTCACCCATTGAACAGCCTATGAATCGGCGACACAAGTCAGGTGTGTTTTGTCTTCATGATATAAGAAGATTTAAAAAAAACAAATCGTAGAAAACTCCGTTTTATTTCTATTAATTTCTTCTTCATGACATTTTATGCGTTTTTTTTTATTTCCTTCTCCTTACCCATTTTTTTTTTAAATTTCCCATAAATCTAAAGATAAAAAAGCATTGGCCTAATGGATGACAAAGCCAATAACAAACAACTGATAAAAACCTGCTGTCGAATGATTGCTTAACACTCATGACTTAGTGCAGTGTATTCATCCGGGTTTATATATATCTGAATTTGTTTAGAGTTTAAGTATGCATGTGATGAACGCCGGTTTTCAATTACGAAACCTTGTCATGGAGATGAGCCCTATCTATCATCTAAATATTTAAATTACCTTAATTGGGTAACAAACACGTACGTTTAAATCAAAATTCTTTTTGTGTTTTGTTAAAGGCACACACTATAGGTTGATGGGTTTTTTATTCTTCATTAAATTCATTTTCATGTTTATTTCATTTGACTGTAATGATACCCCCCCCCCCAAAAAAAAAAAAAAAAAAAAAATAAAAAAAAAAAAAAATGCATACGATATGGGAACTGATGAAAAATTTAGCTCTCATAACTGGCTTACTGGTTTAGATTAATAGCCACGTGGCCATAAATTACCCTGTTGAAAAAGCGAAAAATGATAATGTGTTTTTATCGGTATCTTAATTGTTTTTGTTTTCGTTTAATTGTTCAATTAGAAAGGTAATCACGACTATGTATTAAAAACAAATGCATCAACCTTAATTGTGCATTTGTAAGGTCAACAGCGATCCTGTGCCTGCAAAAGTCATGATTTTCACTTTCAAAAGTAATATAACAATGAAAAAGCATGTATCTATCATAATTACAACACACGTTAGTTTGTTTTGGTAGTAGTAGTAGTAGTGGTAGTAGTAGTAGTAGTGTAGTAGTAGTAGTAGTAGTAGTAGAAGTAGTAGTAGTAGTAGTAGTAGTAGTAGTAGTAGTAGTGGTAGTGGTAGTGGTAGTGGTAGTGGTAGTAGTAGTTGTAGTAGTAGTAGTAGTAGTAGTAGTAGTAGTAGTAGTAGTAGAAGTAGAAGTGGTAGTAGTAGTAGTAGAAGTGGTAGTGGTAGTAGTAGTAGTAGAAGTGGTAGTGGTAGTAGTAGTAGTAGAAGTAGTAGTAGTAGTAGTAGTGTTCGGTGTGCTATGTTATGAGGAGGTTACATTCATAAATAAAAAACCATTAAATGTCCATTACGATAGCAAGCAGGGTGAAGAAATGAACATTATATTTAGTGATGGTAGAAGAAAGTGTTCATGTCGGATGCCGTGGTTCAATGACTACAAGTCCCATATTTAACATAATGTTTCATTTTCCCATAGAAAATATTTCTATTTAAATTCGTTGTGAATGCATAAGCTTAACGCACAATTTCATAAATATACAAAGTATACACACACTTTTTTAATAAATTTAAGCTTGCGACTGATTCATATATTATTTCCGAAGTTGTAAATGAAAACAGATAAATACTTACATATGGGAGTATGGTTGCTAAGGTCAGACATTTTTTACTCTCTGTAATTTGCTGCTGGTCAGTGAACGGTATGGGCAGTTTATGTGTTTTATACCCAACATAATTATAAAAGGCTGAAGACACACTACAAGGTGTACTAACCTTAAGCCCAAAAGAACCCTGAACGGTCACATAGAGAACACGACACCATATATGTGCAGTATGTCGAGATATCATATGATATGATTTGTACAATACCTTCTATGATAATATTTATAGGTAATTTCAATGCCAGACTAAATACTAACCAATCATTTACTAGAGATAAATAATTCATGACATTTTAAAAGATTTTAGCTTGTGTGAATATGTAACCATTATGTATGGGTTCCACAGATACATATGTTTCATAAGGCAACAATTCCCGCTCAACGATTGACTATATATGCTTACCTTATGAACATGTTGATTTGATAATGCTTTGTGAAATTGCTACGGATCATTGTTTGAACGTGTCAAAGCACCGGCCTATTTTATGTTGTGTTTATACTGAAGTATTGTTGTATGGTTGTAATATTCACAATGCAAAGGTAATTGGCGTAAACTGGCGAAAAGTATAAAAAAGGAAATATAAGTGAAGTAAATTCTTAGACAACCTAAGTTAACAGCAAGGTGGATTTCAAAAGGGACTTGCATGCATTATGACACCGTTTGCCTTCCACAAGCATTCAATTGTCCAAAACAAATTCGTCAAATGGTTTGACTATGCGTAGCACCTTGGGCCTTTATTTAAACTAAAACATTGTGACATTGATGATACTTTGTTAATTGCCATAAAATACTTTCTTTTTCACTCGCCCTGTTTTGTAAAACACCAAGGACTCATGCCAGATGATTTCCCTGTGTTACAAGGCTGCCCACAGGGCCGGAAGTGCTCGCCGACTATGTACCTCGTGTTTATTGATGGGCTTAAAAGGCAAATAGAACATAGTGGCTTGGGATGGTGCATTTATGATCAAAATATGAATTCCCCAACTGTTGCAGATGACATGGTACTATTATCATTCTTGAAATGAGCCATGGTCAAAACGTAAGACATATGTTGCCAATATTCCAGGAAATGGATATTTTCGGACATATGCAAAGTCCTCGTTATCAACGAAAAAGTGAGTCATCCATAAGAACGCTGTTTTGAACTTTGACCTGCCAAGATCACCGAATGTGACAATTATACTTGGACTAATAACGGACAAAAACTTTCATCAATACAAGCAATGCGTAAGGCGTGTAATACATAAAGAGGAACGTACGTTGATGTGATAAATTATGGTTTACGTATGAAAAATGTGAACACTCTGACATTGAGAACAATATATAGTTCAGCAGTACCAAAAAAACAAAACAAAACATGAAACATAAGATAATTACTCGTCGAGTGAAATATTACACCTGCGCACATGTTTGGGATGCGTTATTTGATATAAGTCAAACGTTGTTTTTACAAATTTTAAACATAATTAGCAACAAACACAGTTAGGCCATTTTAAAAATTGTTAATGACAACAACGGTAGAAGTTTATATATTCATGTAAAATGCAATAATCAATTGTATCACTTTTGTAATTAATATTCTGTATGTTTTAAAGTTTTTCTATCCAACTTGGAGGAAATCAATATATCTTATAAATATATATATATATATATATATATATATATACAAATTCAACCTTTGGGATATTTTGCCAATTAGAACAACCTTTGGAAGACATTATCATTAAATGCTATATATCCTATAATAATATATCCTTTGCATTTTCCTTCATAAAATATGCATATATAAATGTAGTAAAGCATTATTAATGATGCTTTTTTTCAAAAATACTAGCCATCGAGAATATACAATTTTTGACTGTCGCCTAAAGGTTAAGCGCCGGATGTTCATGAAAAAGTACAACCTTTGGGTTAAGTACCCCAAAGGTTGTACTGTATATGTCGGTAAAAGGTTCAATTATATATAATGTAACTTAACTACTTAACTCAGTCCGTAGAGAGGTCTGAATGTCTCGCGGCAGACCCTGTTCGAATTAAAGCGGTAAATATCGGTTAACCTAATACTTTAGTCCTAGTGACAACGTTAAGATGCCAGTTCGGTAATCATGATTTATGTAGCCATCTCCTCAATCCTTTCAATACATTATCAAATTATTATTCCTTGCATTTTGTTTGCTGTGTTCATGACAATATTTGAAGTTATTTTTAATTCAAAGTCGGGCTAGGTTGTGATCTTGTCCTCACACTAAGATAAAGGTTTATGAACCTTAATAAACAATAACAACAAAATCTATGTCATTATTATTAAACCAAATACATGTTGCTTGTCCAATGACATACTCTATTGCCGTTTTCATCATTGCATTACTCTTGTAAAAAAGCAGCATTGTTTGCAATAATGACGGGGTTGCTTAATTGCTTCAACCACCCGTTGGTGTGTCAGCTTCTTTACACTCGCACTCGGGCCTTGCCCATTCGACGAGTGCTCTGGTAAGAGTATTAGTTATTTAAAATATTCCGAGAATGGTGCACAGACACAATACAGCCCTGGTTTGAGCCAATCCAATTCTTTGACGTGCCGCAAAGTACAGGAATGTCACACGGGACCCCGATTAACGTCCATCCCTGAAGATGATAAATATATTAATGTTGCGGTTGGGAATCGAAACTGCTGTCCCTGGATTGACTAGTGTGACCACAGAACCACCCGGAAAACGTTGACAAGCTAGTAACCGTGTATTTCGGTATTTTCTCCCTATATATGGCGATACCGGTGAGCAATGATATGGTTGTCGGAATACATCCTCCGGCGGGATTATGTATGTCAAAAACGTGTCCCCTGTATCCAAAAGCGTAGTTAGCAGCTAGCCTTTTTTTATTTTCGTGTGCTGGAAGAACATCAATAATGATGAAACGGTTATTATGACTATATGTACATTGCAGCATGAATGACTCATTTAAGTAATAGTTTAATACGAAAAGTTGAAATTGTTGTGTATGATGCCTTAATCCTGTTATGCCAATGCCAAAACGAAATTGTCTGATGGAGGCGCAGACATCGACGACCCTATACTTGGAGGAAGAATTAGCGATTGGATTATATATATATGTCTCTGGTGTAATGTCGTCTGCAATTTCATACATTTTCTTTTCGACTTAAACAGACGTGTCGTTACAAACCAACTGTTCCTGTACTTTCAATAACAAATAGAAACTACTCTTTGCTAATATCTACCGTTATGGCATTCCTTAAAGTACAAGGGACACACGTAGTGCACGTGCATTTTTCAAAATAATTTCAGAACTGAAATAAGAGTGAAATCTATATACAATGTAAACTTATTACGATTTTAATTTTAAAAGCTGAAATGCTATGAAAATATGTACATATTCATTTTGATTAAGTTTCACTCGTATCTGTTCGATTGTTAAACCATTCGAATTAATTATATGACGCTTTTTCTAAGAAGATAATGACAAAACAAATCAGTAACGTATTATTTTAATTGAGAAACAACCACCAGAAACCATACATTATAATTCCACTTAGAAAAATGATTTGTTTTAATGAATGTAGTGCAGTTAATCTCTCCAAAACAAATTTAAAGGTGCACTTGACAATTATAATTGAATATTTGATACTGTATAAAAGCGGTAACATCAGGGGAAAAAATGCACAATAAACGATAAGAAGGTACAACATTCGCTCTAGGCGGTAGGTCCCGGCGCGAGCCCAAGACTGTCTGCACATCATCTTTCCGCGTTTCTATAGCCCATTTAAACAAAGCGACACACGAACCTTCCCTAGATTGAATAGCAAACTGATATTGCCACTAACCGTTGTTTTCTTGATTCCATCGTGTATGCGGTGGAACAACTTCTTCCATGTGTTGATCTCTTTGTTATATATAAAGGAGATAGGTTGCCCCTCTTTTCCATTTCTAACCTACGCCCCTTAAAAGGGGTTTACATACTTAATTATTATACGGCTCCAGTTATAAAGTAGAGTCCGAAAAATTAAACCGTGGTGTATTAAACAGCAAACCGTTTTAAAACAGTGTTGTTGTATTTTAAACTTTGGCATAACACATGTAAATGTGGGGTAGACAATGTATAACAAATATAAGATATTTTGAAAATTACGTTTAAGATTCAAAGATTCGTTTAAATATGTATCAAAATGAATCTAGGAACATTTTAATTCATTCAAAAATGGTTCTTATATAGTTTTCCCATCAATTTATAAAAAGCATTTCAATTACAAATCGAACTTCAGTTTTTCAGACATACTCATTCGTTTTACGATGTCTCTCCCAGAGGAGTCCGACTGCAAATATTAATTGTTCAGATGTAAAGAATGTGTTCATTGGTAGCACGACACCTAGTTTAGTTTCAAATATTTTTACCATTTGTGGGATTATACTGTTATAAAGTGGGGGTTGATGTTTTCACTTAAACCCAGGTTATGGTTACACGAAAGAAGTCGAGACAACCGTTGGAGTATAAAAAACCAAAAGGAATGAGGTCACAGAAGCGGATTTTTTAACGGGATAATGAGGCTTAAATTGAAATTGATTCGATTGACATAATATTTTGTTTAATTTTGACTGACGAAGAGGTATATCACTGTTATATTATTAAAAGGCATTTACTGCATGTTTTAAAGACAAAATAACACATAACAAACACTTTGTAAACACATCCTAGCAGTAAATGCACAGTTGTTTTTATGTAAGGTTTCTTCGTGTTTCTTAACATGACTTTTACCTCAAATATACACCAATGATATATCTGAATCAATACGTTGAATAAATAACTGAGTCGGAAATAAAAACGTATGTTTTATAATTATCAAGGTTTAAACAAAATCCTTATTGAGTTTACATGGAAAAGAGCTTTCATATGAAATAAGTTTAAGCGACATGCAATATACATTGATTTTTATTACTTCTTCAGGAAGGAACGCTTAAGATCATATCGTTATTTACATGAAGCTTACAAAGGACATTTTTCCTGCAAAATAATAGAGGGAAGAACAAAACAATAACACTAACATAATTTTACGAATATTTGAATTTGTTTGCATTTTATTCATAATCTACACTGAGCAGAGATTATCGATTGAAAATTAAAAAAAATGCACTTTTGGGACATATAAATTTGCATAGTTCCTTAAGTACGAATGTCCTGAAAATCTTGTGACAAGCATATCATCAACTTTTATGTATTTACTTCAATCTTTGATTTCGCATAACTTGACGTATATTGCCCTTAAGTCTATAATAAATTCATATAGTGTACTAGATGCCATTTTTTCTAAATCGAACAACTTATAGAATATTCAGTGTTTCACATATATTTTACTGTTTGAAATTATGGAATAACACGAAAAGGACTTTATGGACTTATGCATGGCATAAAGAACGATATATTAATCAACTTTTAACCCTACCGAACCCGGTAAACAAACACTTACTATTACAAATATTTTGATGATGTATTATCCACGTTGTGGTGACAAAACTTTTCTTTTTCTTTTTTGATTTCGTTTTTACATGAAAGAATGAGGTATTTCAGAGTATGATTTTACATATCGGTCTAACCATAAACTTTTAAATACATGTCACCACAAAAACATAACGTCAAACGAACGAACGCATCAAGAAAGAAAATATCGGAAAAAATGTATATGTTATAAGCAATGTTTCAATTCTTCTCATTTAAAGCTTGTACACAACCATTGTACTAATAGAAGTCCAGAATGATACGTGGTGTATGCTATGCAAGTTGATGGTGTTATTTTGATAAAGCTTCGGGTCCAAGTACATTGTAGGTTTTTGACCCACACCTAATTCATTCAATAACAAATATTCAAATATAGAAAATAAATTATATTCAGTGAAAAAGAGCGTACACTGGACTAGGGGCGACATGTTTATGTCTAGATAGTCCAGTATGGGTAATAATTATCTCGTTCTTGAATACTAAATTGGAAAACAATCGAACGCGGGCCGTTTGAAAAAGAAAAACAAACAAACAAAAAACAAACAAAAACAACATAAATATGTAGATAAACGTTTGAAAAAAACAATCAGAAAAATAAATCAATAAGAAATGTCAACATATTCTTTGGTATTGAAGAAGTTTTAGAATTCAGATAGTAGTGATGCAACTGGGAATTCAACAACAAAGAGGTCAGTTCACATTATTATATATGTATACACAGTGGACGAAACATCCTGATCTCAGAACACTCTCTTGCCAATGAACTGTCCACGAGTCTTACTCATCCTTTAAAAATATCAAAGTTACAGTACTCTAGCTTTTAGATTTTTAAGACACGCATGCTATCCAATTTCTAAATTACAACAAGTCAAGACCAATGAAAAAAAAACATATCCAAAGGTCAGAGCTGTGGGACCACATATTTCATTTATAGTAGAGCCCGCAGTTACTCATTTGGCAAATTTCCCACAAACAAATGGAATTAACCCTCGGCCTCAGAAAAATGTTTCAGTCTCACTTGGGGCTGTGACGGAGTCAAGCCATAACGCAGCCTCTATAGAGTGCGGGCAGACCTTTATAAACTCAACAACGGCAATAATAGACGCCAAGTGGCGACATGTCAAGCCTGCTAAATAAGCTTCAGACACAGTCAGACTATTTTCCATGTTATTGCAACACAGGCTTACATGGAGTTCAACAGTAAGACGAAAACTATTTATATTTAGTATGATATATAATTTGGTAACGATCAACTTTAAAATTTAACAAACTCGAACATCTCAATTTATTGTGTACTCAATTAATTAATGTTTCAATAGAACTGTTTCAAATGTTGACCTCTCAGTGTTACCTTAAGGTCTGGCTGATGTGTGTGCTACGGCGCCTTATAATTGTGAAAACGTTTTGAAAATCCTACTATGAATGATCATTACAGCCAGGACAGTGTTTGCTCAGGATCAGTTGAAGTACTTTGTGTACTTACGTTTTGTTGAAAATACTAGTATACATGGTAAAGTTTCAACCTGGACTAAGTTTAGTCAAAATAAGTTCCATTTACAGTATTCATTTTGATATTTAACTTGTATTGTGTCCTTGACATTTGACGTACAAATCATTGCTGTGCGTTCATACCGCTTGTAGGCTCGTATTTAGGCGGGATGCCGATCGTCCAAACTTCATAAACAGACAGAATAAAGGTACATACATTATCACTACGAAATCGTGGCTTAATAAAATCAATCTTTATTAACAGAACAGAATTTACCATTCCAAAACAACAGTTTTTCTTAAGATCCGCTTTTCTACGATCATCATAATTATCAAATCACTATTGAACCCTCGGACAAACCCCGCCAAATATGAGATTCTGCGATGACCGTGATAGTATGCAACTGACTGGTATGTTTTGCTTATTAAGCGAAAACAGTAATCTAAAATCTACAGCGTGCTTAAAAGATGAAAGAGTCATTTAGAAACGTTTAAAATTATAATCATATACATATATATGTTATAGCACCATAACTGATGATAACATTTTACTGAAAATAATGTATATATGCCATATTCTAACATGGCACATACTACTCTTACTGACAATATATTTTCTGATCCCTAAACTTTACTGTTAGGCAGAGATAATATATAAATGTCATACGTAGGCAATTAAAAAGGCAATTTACTTCTATGTCCTTTTATATTAAAATGTGTTTACACCTCAGAGAAATAATGAACCCACAAAAACAAAAACAACCAAAAGTAAATAAAAAGCAAAACAATAACAAATGCGATAACATTAAATGTAAAAATCCCGTATGCAAAACTATATTCTTTTCTTAACACAGTGACTTTTCGGTAAAATTTTCTGATCCTAAATTTTTTTTTGTCATCTGGTAAAATAATTTCATGTCTCCCAAAGGTTGTTGCGATGTTACCCAAAGGTCGGATTGTGTTAAACGTTTCGGACACTATATAAAATCATTTTCTTGCTCGACATATGTTACGAGTAACAAATGTCGCATGTGTCAGGTTCAAACATGCAATTTGCATTTTTGTAACGTTATATGAAGTTACAAGAATGTGACCTCACCCTACAGTTTGTGGTCCAAGTAGGCTTATAACAGGTCAGGTCAAAACAAGTCCCGAATTGTGCACAAAGTGACCCCGGTTTCTGGTTGATGCCCTTATAAATACATATTTGGGACATAATATGCACGAAGTGAACCGATAAGGATGATGCATAATTTGTCGCCCTAGTGAACGTATCAGCTATAATTGCTAGTCCTTAGCTGAATTTATAGCTATCTCCGCCTACTGGTTATTGTCCTAATAGGCACATGAGAGGGAAATTCCAGTCCGAGCTGAACATTTACTGCTTCCGTCCACTGGTTGTCGCCCTAATAGGCACATCAGAGGAAAATTCCAGTCCTAGACGAAAACTTATTATAATATATCATTTGGTTACGATCAACTTTGAAAAGCAAAAAAAATCGAACCTCTTAATTTATTATGTACTTAGTTAATGAATGTATCAACAGTACTATTTAACACTTGACCTCTGAGTGTTACCTTAAGGCCTGGCTGATGTGTGCACCAGGTCGCCTCATAATGATGAACCTTCATGTCAAAGCCGTTTTGAAAATCCTATTATGAATTATCAAAATACAGCCAGGACAATGGTCGGTCAGGATGGATGGATGTACTCACGTTTTGTTGAAACTCATAGAATGCATTGTTCATCCCGGACTAGCTTCAGTCTAAATCAGTATTATCAACAGTGTTCATTTTGATATTTAACCTGTATGTGTGTCCTAGACATTTGATGAACACATCTGTGTTTATGCTCTAACGGCTTTATGGCGTTATACTTGGTTAAGATACAGTTCGGGTGAAAGCACTTACAAACTTTTACCCACTCAGGGATTTTTTCAATATCATTATTTAACATAACACAAACGCTGAGGTACCAGTCATTCAATATGTATGCGTTTCAAGCCTTTGGATATACGGTTACAATCCTGTTATCAGCCATTACAGTCATTAATATTTTCCGTAAATGCATTAATTAGTGAGTTGTTAAATATTATTCTCTCAATATTCGTCTTTGTTATACATATGTATGGATTGAATTTGAATGAGAGTGTCACTTTAAGGAAAAAGAACTATTACTGTGCGTTCATACGGTATGTAGGCTTGTACGTAGGCGCGCGCGCCCGATCGTTCAAACTACATAAACCGACAGAAAAAAGGTACATACATTATCACTAAGAAATTGTTGCGTAATAAAACCTATCTGTATTAATTAGACCATTCAAAAGCAACAGTCTTTTTTCAAATCCGCTATTCTACGATCATCGTTATTATCAAATCACTATTGAACTCTCAGACGAACCCGCCAAATATGAGATTCGGCGATGACCGTGATAGTATGCAACTGACTGGTATGTTTTGCCTATTAAGCGGAAACATTAATCTTAAGTCTACAGCGCGCTTAAAAGACGAGAGAGACATTTAGAAATGTTTAAAATTATAAACATAAGTATGCGTTGTGGCATCATTATTGATAATAACATTTTACTGAAAATAATTCATTTATGCCATATTCAAGCATGGCACATACTACTCTTGCTGACCATAACTTTTCTAAACCCTAAATAATACTTGTCTTTAAGGCCCAGGTAAAAAGGTTTATGTCATTTCTATGCAGCTAAAAAGTAAATATACATCTATGTCCTTTTATATCAAAATTGTGTTTACACTCATCAGAACATTGTATCTACAAAAATAATAAATTAGATAACATGAAATTCAAAAACAAACATTTGGAAAAACAAATAATTATTAAATATAATACCGTTTGGATTACAACCGATTAAACCGTCTGGTACATACTTTTTTGTCTTCAAAATGTTGCAACGATGTTACCCAAAGGTCGGATAGCCAAACCATTTCGGACACCTTTTTAAAGCATTTTCTAGAAAGATTATTGTTTTTCTTAACATTTTACTGACCAAAAATGTCGCGTATGTCATGCTCAGAGTGCTTGTTGGGCTGGGGGGGGGGAGGGAAGGGTGACTTTGTACATGTGATATATGCCTTTCTAGTTAGAATGTTCATTATTCAGTTATAGAATTCACATTGTATACTAATACATAATAGCCTCGATACTCGGTAACTCGATTTTATCTAAAATGACAACAGAGTGACCTCATCCAACTGTTTGTGGTACAAGTACCCATAATAGGGACACACTAGTCCTGAACATAAAGTGACATCCGCATTATGGTATTAAGAATCATGATATAGACATGCTTGTTCTGAATTAAACATATAGTGTCTATTGGCATGCCATGGCGGTATAGTAGGCATAAGGGGGCTACTCTGGTACTCAATTGTACATTACGTGTCATCTCCTTAGTAAGCACACAAAATGAAAATACCAGACATGAACTGAAACTATATTGACCTCATCCTACATTTGTTCGCTCGGTTATACATACTTAAGCGATAAATAAGTCATGCAAGGAGCATAAGGTGACATTTGCCGACTGGTTGTCGTCAAAATAAGCAAATATAAGGGTCAAATCGGACCTAAGCCTCACATAGTGTCCTCCTCCTTCTTGTTGTCACTCCAGAAGATACCCTTTTAACCAGGCATGAGATGCCTTTAATCACATTTACATTTAAGATTGTTTCTTGAAACAAAAGATATTAATGTTATTTCGGTTTTAATGTTGTTTAAAGAATGATTTAAATTGTTGTTCATTTATGCTGTATGTATGTATGTATTCGCGCCTCCGATCGTTCAAACTGCATTAATGAACAGAAATCGCATATCACTAAGATGTCGTGACGTCACAAAATCTATGTTTATAAACTGATTATACCGTAAAGAAACACATTGTTTCATGAAATCCGCTTTTCACCGATCATCATTATCAAATAACTTTTTAATACTTGGACAAAAAGTAGCAACATTGTCAGGATTATTATGTTACAGCTGTAATCTCACGGTATTAATATACATTGAATGCAGAAGCCCGGTAACCTCAAACTCTAAATGTTGTTATAAGGTTATACTATGTTCGTATTGTCCTGATTTTTCTATTTTCTATCCTGTGATAGATCCCCTCGGAGATGGGATTCTGCGATGAACGTGATATTATGCAACCGACTAGTGTGTTTTGCTTATTTCAGCGATAAATTTTAGTTATCTTAAATCAATACTGCGCTTCAATGACGAGTAAGATATTTGTTTTCGCTTCTAGTTATACACTTAATTATGTAAATATAATAGCATTATAACGGATGGTAAAGGTTAAATGAACATAACTTCATTGGCATATTATAGCATGGTAAATTCTACTGTTACTGACAATACATTTTCTGATATTAAACAATACTTACTTTTAGGCAGAAGTAAAATATTCATGTCATGGGTAGGCAATTAAAAAGGCAATTTACTTCTATGTCCTTTAATAATAACAAATGCGATAACAGTAAATATAAAAACCCGTATGCAGAACTGTATTCTTTTCAAACACAGTAAATTTCGGGCAAATTTTTTTTTGTCATCTGGTAAAATAATTTCATGTCCCCCAAAGGTTGTTGCGATGTTACCCAAAGGTCGGATTGTGTTAAACATTTCGGACACTATATAAAATCATTTTCTTGAAAGGTCACTGTTGCTCTTCATATGTTATGAGGAATAAATGTCGCAAGTGTCAGGTTCAACGCGGGGAAAGGGCAACTACTTCAATTTCAAACATGCAATTTATTCATTTGTTTTGTTAGAATGTTTACTATATAGTGATAAAATACCCGTGTATAACAATACACGACAGCCTAAAGCGTACAGTCGATATTATTTATAATGTTATGTGACAAGAATGTGACCTCATCCTACAGTTTGTGGTCCAAGTTGGCACCTAACAGGTCAAATCAAGTTCTAAGTTGTGCATAAAGTCACTCCGGTTTTTGGTTGATGCCATAATATGTACCTAATAGAAAACTTAATGTCCCGAACAGATCATTTAATGTACTTTGCCATGACAACGCGGCAAAGTAGTCAAAATATGGGGACAAACTGGTACTCAGCTGTACACAAAGTGTCATCGCCCAATAAGCACATACTAGGAACATACGAGATATGACCTTAGGCTATTTATGTGATGTTTAAAGTTGGGGAGCGGTAAATATTTAATTTTTATGTATGCAAAATATTCCTATTTCGTTAGAATGTTCATTAAACAATAATAAACAATATCTGTGTATACAATTTATGATTTTCTATAGTGGACACTCGAGCCTCTTATAATGTTACATCGTGTGACAACAAAGTACTGTTTGTGGTCCAATAGAGCACATAATAGGAACAAACTGGCACATCACCTGACTCTATATTGATCTCCGCCTACTGGTTGTCGCCCTGATATAAATATTAAAGCGATAGCGTCTTGAAAGGAGCATCAAGTGACCTCTGCTTTCTTGTGTTTGCCCTAGTAGACACATATTAGGGACATAATAGACACGAAGTGAACAGATTATGTCTTATGTACATTATCTGAACATATAGTGACCTCCTTCTACTGATTGTCATGTCATGCGAGTGTTGACAGCCAATGTTAATGGCCCATTTCTTAAATCTTATATAAGGCGGGTTTTGTAGCCAATTAAAACGGAGGAAACTCATATTAGCCGAGTTATGTTGATATTGGCAGAGTTTGGTCGATATGGAACGTGTTCTGGAATAAATATTCTTCAATTATCTGGTATTGCTACCGCAATTGTCTAATAGTAATAGTTGATTAATAATCAAATGTATGCATGCCTTGTTACAATGTCATAGAATAGTATATAGAAAATCCCAATTTTTGATATAATATTATCAATAAGGTGCTATCATAGTGGCCTAGTTATTTGTCCGAGGTTAGATGTATTTGCCCGAGCCCAAAAGGGCGAATAGCAAATACATCTGACCGCGGACAAATAACTGGACCATTATGAAATCACTTAATTAATAAATGTTTTATTAATTGACTTTTACCATTTTTGTTAAAAACATTTTTATAACTTACCAATTCACATTGAAGCCATAGTTATCCCTTACTCATTCATGGTGTCTGCTTTTCTAGAATCGACTATGCTGATTTTGACATTCATCTTTAAAGTGACATTGCAAATGCTTATGAAAAAAAGCTCTGTACATTATAAGAAAGCATTTCTTTTTATCTTAATTTCGTAAATCGTTAGCCAAATATTAAATGTTTTACCTTCGTCGTCCATTTTGTCGGTGTGCACAAAATATTCGTAAAATCTACCAACGGGTTAAATACAACTGTAATATCAAACCGTAAAAAGTGGTTCAAGTATTCAAAATAAGTTAATGCGATGCACACAATTTTCAAAACAGTCAGAAAACGGAAAACACAATGGCTGCTTTAAAAATGATTTCTAGCATATTTCTCATAATAGACGGGTTTCGACAGCCAATGAAAATGACCCATTTCTCAAATCCTATATTAGGCGAGTTTTGTAGCCAATCAAAACGGAGGAAACTCATATTGGCCTAGTTTTGTTGATACTGGCCGAGTTTAGTTGATATTGAGCGTGTTTTCGCGGCGAAAATTATCTTCAATTGTCTGGTATTGGTACCGCGTTTCCTCTGTATCTCGTCAAATACGTAATAGTTGATTAAAAACAGCAAATTCTAATAAGTGACTACTAGGGTGACGACCGGTCGGCTAAAGTCACTATGTGTTTGGCTTGGACATGTAGGCCTATTTTAATGGTGACAATCAGTAAGCGGAGGTTATTATTTTCAGTTCAGAACTTGTATGTCGCTATCATTATTTTTTTTTAATTTAATAATATTTTATTGCATGAGAACACATTTCACAATGACAATACCAATACAAATTTTAACACAATATTTAGACCGACATTATAAAATCAAGCATGCAAAGGGATTGGGCCACGAGTTATGCCAACATCAGTTACGGCCCTCTCCCGTCGCTATAATTAGCCTACTTATGCGACAGGCAGTATCAGTGTCGCGTTTAAGTGCATTCTGGGACGGTAACAAGAAAGCAAAGATCGCTTTATGTTCATTTCAGGATTTATATGTCCTTGTTATATTTTTACAGGGACTTGATTTACATTATGAATGCATGCATGAGCTTAAATTTTGATTTACATAAATTTCAAATAAAACAAGTATTATCAAAGTTATTTGTTATTAATTAAACACTGTTTCGACATAATGATATACTGGACTATCACTCAACTAACATTCATAACGGTGTTAAGGTGTTGCACATTTTCACGACTTTATGTTTTATGTCACTAATAAATCGCGCATGCTGTTTTTTTCTATAAATTGTTTGTTCGACATACCGTCAATCCATATCCCGACTTAGGATTAACGGTGTATAAATGAGTATATTGACATCGGCTTACCGATTATTGCCCTTGTAGAAACAAACCCGAGACATGGTAGTACAAATCAGAACTGAACTGAACATAAATGGATATACGCCATGACTGGCAGCAAAGAATTCTCATAAAACGGACATAGTAAACATCCACTATACATTAAGTGTTGTAGGCGATCTATATCATTCGAGTTTTAAGAACTATGTTTGGAAAAATACAAGAATATGAGGATAATGGGGATACATAGAACATGTGGAAAATAAAAATATTGGAAATATATTGTCATAAAGTTACTAAAAACTATCGAGGGAGCAAGTCAATGATTATGAAAAAGTGTAGAAATCTAACTGCTATGCGATTTGGGTCAAAAGAAACGCGTCAGTTGGAAACTAGCATTATATGTCTGAATATCTCAGCAAGTTGACACCAACTTCTGCAAAAACAGTGATATCTTGTCACCGACTTGTAAAGTATGCCAATATGAGCATAAAGGTAATCTTAATAATTATTACAATACGTCTCAAAAAAGAGTGATACGTTTGGAATCGTTCCAAATTATCCACATAAATATGTATTTCTTGTAGCACCATAACTAATGATAAAATTTTAATCATTATTAATTATTTGATATATATATTATATTCTAGCATGGCAAATACTAATTTTACTACCCTATTAGGCTGAGGTTAATATTCATTTAATTTTTAGGCAGTAAAAATGATTATCTTCTCCATCCTTTAATACCATAAGTGTGTCAATCCAAATCTCATCAGAACATTGCAACTACATAAAATATATTATATTATAATTTAGATATATTGGATTACACAACATGTAATGAACCATATGCCAAATTATGTTTTATTAAACACAATACCTTTTGGGCAACATGCTATTTAACCATCTGATAACAAGTGCAAGTTTCCCAAAGGTTGCAACCATGTAACCCAAAGGTCGGATTTGTTTAAATATTCCGTAGACGATTTACAATCTTTTTCTAGAAAGGTCACGGTTGCTCTACTGCTCTACACACGACAATTTCACATATACCATGTTGAAAGTTGATGGGGGTCGACACTCTTGTTTCCTTTTACTGTTGCCTGAACTTACAAAATAGTGACCTCCACCTACTATTTGTGGTCCGCGTATTCACAAAAGAGTACTAGCACCCACTGGCCAATGCCCTAGTAGACGCATGAGACGTACTTGTCCTGAATAGAACATAATGTGACATCCACTATGACTTTATGCCCTAGTGGGTTCATAAAAGGAACAAAACAGAGCAAATTCAGCTGTTCATATAGTCCCATCCGCATATAAATTGTCATCCTAGTACGCACAAAATATGAACATGATATGCATGAACTGATTGCTTATTGACCTCCGCCTACTTGGCTTCACCCTGTTACGCACATGCTAGCGTTAAATGCAATAAGAATTAATATGAACGAACTAAGGCCGGACATACATTGACATCCAGGTACTGGTTGATGGGCAGACACCTGATAGAGACAAATTTGTTTCCAAATGGGTTTATTGTGACGTCCGCCATTCCTCGTCGCACTGTTATGCACATAATTGAGTCAAACGGTAACATATATTGACATCTGTCAACTGGTTGTCATCATAGTAAGCACATAAAAAGAACCTACCGTACATGAACTAAATTGTATTGACCTCCGGCTACTGGTTGTCGCCCTGATAAACACATGCTAGTGAATGGTTAGTCCTTAAATGAACATAAATTGGCATTGTCATGCACCTACTGGCTGTCGTCCAAGTTAACACATATAACACATATAAGGATATAACATTAATGAAGTGAACAAGTTATGACCTCAACGTACTGGTGTTTTTTTTCCTATTAAACAAATGATATCCATTTGCTATTGGTTTTGGCCCTGGTAGGCTCATGATGGCGACATACTAAGTATGTGCCAAAAACAGAGTGATACCAGCCTATTGACATCGCCTACTATTATCTACCTTGTCGGAACATAATAGGGACTTACTGGGCCATATCGGAACACATGGTGACCTCCGCCAACTGGTTGTAATCCTACCAGCTGCATGGTAGGGACAAACTAGACATACTGTAATCATATAGTGAACTGCGCCTACTGCTTGTCGCCATAGTAGGCGAAAGAAAACGACATACTAGTCCTGACTAAAATAAGTGACCTCCGCCTACTGGTTGTTGCACTAACTGGCACAAAATAGGAAAATACTTCGATTAAAGAAAACAAAAAGCTGAGACTTTCGCCAACCGGTTTTCATCTTCGTAGACTCAAAATAGTAACCGAATAGATATGATAGTGATCGCCCCTACTGTTTTTTTTTTAATAGAACGCAAATAATAGGGACGGACTATTTCTAGACTATAAGGCAAATTATAGAAACATCATAGACGTGAAATGTTCATTATGACCTGCTTGTAGTTCTTGCACTAATAAGCACCCAAAAGGGCTAAGCGGAACAAGAGTGACCTCCTGCTACTTGTTATCGCTCTTCCATAGAAGGAATATCTAAGGGACATTATTGGTTTGAACTAAACACACAGTGACATTTGCCAACTTTTTTTCCATAGGACGAACAAAACAGGGACATATTGGAGCTGAACTTAACATAAAGCGATCTCTGTCTATTGGCTGCCACACTTGCAGGCACAAAAGAGCAACATACACGCCCTGAACCGAACTGGACATAGTTACTTTTGCCTACATTTCGTTGCACTAGTAAGCACCAAAAACAATATACGAGCTGCACACATATTTCTGCATAAAACATTTCAACATAATTCTTTTGGTTTAGTATAGCATGGCACGTACTACTTTTACTGACCACAGATTTTCTGAGACCAAAACAATGCTTTTAGGCAGAGGTTAAATATTCATGTCATGTCTAGGAAGTTAAAAATCAGATATACCTTTATGTCCTGTTATAAAAAAATGCGTTTACACAACATTAAAACCATGGATTTACAACAACAAAACAATAAAACACAAAAAAGAAAGAAATGCGATAACATTAAATGTAAAATCTAGTATGCAAAACAATATTTTTTTTAAACACAAAACTTACTTTCGGAAAGCAGAAGATTTGAACATCTGGTAATATCATTTCATGTCTTTCAAAGGTTGCAACAATGTTACCAAAAGATCAGATTGGTTTATATATATTTTAGACATTATAAAAAATCATATAAACAATCAGCCTCAGCTGAACACAAAATGACCTCCATCTACTGGTTGATACCCCAGATGGCATATATCTTAAACCGCACCATACTATTTCTCGCCTGAGTAGGAACATAATAGCGACATTGTATCCCTGAATAGAAGACCAGAAGACCTCAGCCAACTAGTTGTCAAAAGTTTGGGAACATAAAAGGGACATTTCAGTCTTGAACAAAACATGTACGAGTGTTTACCTTAATCAACAGCGGTCTTCATCATGACCTGGCGCCCTATAAAAACATTCCCTGGGCCTGAAGAGAGTAAATAATGACCCCATACTTCTGATTGTTGCCATAGTTTACTCATTTTAGGGAGTTACTAGACGTGAACTGGGCATAAAATTGCATCAAACTACTGGTTATCGCACAAACAGACACATAAGTGTGACGTACTTGACCTAAAGTGAATGCGCAGTGGCCTCTGCATGTCCTAGTGCCCTAGCGGGCATATATAAGGTCATCATTCAGACTCAAACATTAGCAGGCCATGCTGCTTAATGCACAAGTATCTTTATCATTGGAACATACAGGGCCTGAGTAAACATAAATTGGCCTGTACGTACCAGTTGTCGCCCTCATGTGCGCATCTAGTGAATCAGCCTACTTGTTGTCAACCTGTTCGTCACGAAAAAGACATACCAGGCCTGATTTGATCACATAATTAATGACCGCCGCCTACTAGTTGTCGCCCAGGTAGGCATACAATAAAGACATATGAGTCCTGAACGGAACAAAGAATGATATCCGACTACTTGTTACCGCGCTAGAAGACACAGTGTAGGGATATACTAGGCTTGAACTAAACAGATTGTTGAAAATCAATATAGTTGGATCACACAGTGTCATCCTCGTTATGCCTCACGCCCTAGCATATGCATAAAAGAGACTTGCTAGTCCTGTACTGATTGTATAGTGACTGCCGGCATGACCTTGGACCCTAGCTTATACTAAGCCTAATCTGAACATATGGTGACCGCCACCTACTGGTTGTCGCCCTAGTATACACATATAAGGTAAATACTATACCTGAACTGCATTGTTGGCACATATAAGAGACATAAATAACCTTGGAATAGGCTGAAAATATAGTAACCTCCGCCAGCTGATAGTCCACTGAGTAGGCACATGTTATGAACGGCTTGGGCCTGAGCTGAATCTTTGAAAACCAACGCCTGCTAGTTGTCGACCTTGTTCTAAAAGCACATAACAAGGACCATACTAGACGTGAGTTTAACACATATTAACCTCTACAAACTGAACGTCGATCTTTTAGGTACATACTAGGGACGTGACCTCATGTGAACTAAGCTATGTGTTCTTTACATTTGGCTTCGAAATTATATACCAATGGAACTTCAAATTATTTTCTTAGCCGCGTACCAAATAAGACGTTTTTAATTATCTATACAGTCGAACCCCGTTGGCATGACATTTTCATTAACAGATGTAGAGCAACATTAAGGATATACTCAAATAAATGCTATTAAATAATTTCAAAAGTATTTTTTCAAATACAACCTTTAGGCAACATCGTTGCGACCTTCGGGAGACATTGAAAATTTTCACCAGAAGGTCATTTCTTCTTCTCGCTAATAGTCAATGCGGTTTAATAATAATAATATACGTTTTTATGTACATGTGTTATTATCCCAGTTGTTATTTGATAAGTATATTTAAGTTGTTGTTTTTTAACCAACGTTCTGATTAAGTGGCTACACGCGTTTTTATTCGGACGGAAATTGATTTTTGCTAACTTAACTCCTAAACATCACACCTCAATAATTCTTTACTTAGTAGTTAAAAATAAGGCATCGTTTATTGTAACAAACAAATATGAATTACATGGTACTTCAAATTATTTTCTTAGCCGCTTACCAAATAAGACGTTTTTAATTATCTATACAGTCGAACCCCGTTGGCATGACATTTTCATTAACAGATGTAGAGCAACATTAAGGATATACTAAAAAAATGCTTGTAAATAATTTCAAAAGTATTTTGGGTAGCATCGTTGCGACCTTTGGGACACATTGAAAATTTTCACCAGAAGGTCATTTCTTCTTCTCGCTAATAGTCAATGCGCGTTTAATAATAATAATATATTACTGCTAACGTTTTTTTATGTAACATGTTTTATTATCCCAGTTGTTATTTGACATGACACATTTGATAATATGAAATAATTTGACTTTTTCTTCATTTTATTTAAGCAATGCAAATATAAACCAATCCATAGAAAAGCAATAAACAAGCAAACTTAATACTTATTAAGTTGGAATTCTTATGAAGAAAAGTGTTGTATGTGAACCCAATCTTAACAATTAATATAATGAATCATAGAATAGCATTTTGACGATTCATGTTTCCTTAACATAAACTTATAAAATTGATTAAGGTAGTTTCAGTGGCATCGATAGTGGAGAGAAAATGTGCACAAAATAAAAAAAATGCGTACTGTCGAAACAGATTATCATTTTCTACTAGTGGTGTGTCCATATTATGATCTTCATGTTTACCAAGAAATTATTGGTCTTGGCCAACTTTACAACTTTAAATGGATTTTGATATTTAATGAATAGTTATTAAGTAGGTACGCTAAATAAACTAGCAAAATGTATATATCTAGCATGTGACCAACGTTATAATTAAATTGTATATATGTACACGTTATTGTTTTCTACAAATGAACTAGAACAACAAGGTAAAGTGTTACCATTTAAAAAGATAATACATTAATATATAAATCAAAACCAGAATTAAAACCAACATTTAGACACTAAAAGGTATCATTCTATTAAACATACACAGTTAGCGATATGTCAAACACGAAATCCTCGTGCACGTTCTTTTCAAATCGATATTTATGTCAAATTTGTTCTTATATTCAACAATATTCAAGCCATATAATTTCGTCAGGCATGTTATTAACAAACATAAATTATTATTGTGTAAATGGGGAAGTTATGGATAAATAAGATTATCCTAGTTCGCTTTTTAAATATTTAACAACATAGTTTTTTCATTATTAATAGGTACATTTGTGTATGTATAGAAATGACTTGTTCACCGTCTTTAAATTATATTATGAATAATAGCAATGCCATTTTTATGTTTATGATAATAAAACTGAAACTTGACTTTGACATACTTTTGACGTCTGTATTTGTGCCAATTAAAGTGAAAGCATGTTTGCTCAAACTGTCAAACCATTTGAATCTGATAATGATTATAATACCAATCAAGCGAATTTAAAATTTTAAAATTATATATACAGTGCTTAGCAAAGCAAACAAATCAAGGTGTGAAAATTGACATCGAGTAAAACAAACAAAACAAAATGCTAAATCTTTACTATTCAATTCAATTCAATAGTTTATTAGCACAAACATTCAAGTTCATCGCCTTTACTTCTGGCGGTAACATTTATTTACATACATGAGAAGAGCATGATATTATAATACACAGATTAATAACACTATTAGGATATTGATAATTCACGTAAAAAAGTTTACTAAAGACCGCAATATTACATCGCTCGTTGAGAAATATTTAACCTCAAAATACCAAGCTAATCGATCGAATTTTATATGAACATATTGAAAAAACAAAAAGTTTAAATCTTGTTCGAGCCAACGAGGATATCAAACCTTGCGATACCGAGACACCGAGTTTCGACTGTAATCGAATATTAATTCATTGGCATCAGTGGCCGATCTGCCGACATGAAAACCTATCATATTTATCATTTTGTCACTTCCGATTGCACTTAAGTTTGGGTCGCAATTTTTACACCTTATTTAATATATTGCTTAACGCTATGCCTCTATAATTTTTATATTTACCCGCTTCACCACGTGTTCAGTTATATATTGGTGTTATTATTACCCTCTCTCAATGACTCCGGGTATTCTGCGTTATTTAACATTATGTTTTACAATTAGAGCAAATTTGGCGGAACTCATTGCAAATGAATGCTTAAAAAAAGCCATTAGCATATTGTTGCCGGGGCTTTTTCGCTATAGAAGATATATAATTCTTAAGTTCTGATTCCGATGTTATTCCATCTAGCGACTGATATGCCTTAAAAGGCACATTGAATACTTTTTCATTATTCGGAGCACCAAAAGGTTTTTAAAATGCTTATACAACTCATCTATAGATAAGCCTTCTGAGCTGGGTATACTGTTCTTGTACTGAGTTTTCAATTTTTCCCAAACTGTTTTGTTGTTTTGTTGCCATGTTAGCAATTCTACACCCTCATTCTATGTTATAATAATTTATATTATTATTACAATCATTTACCGTATTTCTATCTTTATTCATTGTGTTTTAGCACAATTTGCAATATTTCAGTAAATAAATTAAATGAGTGAATATGTTTGTATTATAAATATTGTCACACAACGCGGTTAATCGTTACTGTGCGACTGTAGTAAATTTAAGAATGGATTACGTTCTCCCAGGCAATGTGTTTATGGCGGATATCCAATTGATGAAGTAATTGAACTCCTGTTTGTAAACAAATACCTTATAAACATATTGTTATTACAGAATGGTCATAGAATTGCGTGGAAGGAAGTATTTTAAAGTTGCTCAAATGAGAGAAATATCGATAGTTAATGATAAAATAATCTACCGGTTTATTTCCTTTAGTAGTATGGCAAGTAAAGTCGCTTAT
The DNA here is from genome assembly GCF_026914265.1 of Mya arenaria. NCBI lineage: Eukaryota > Metazoa > Mollusca > Bivalvia > Myida > Myidae > Mya > Mya arenaria. Next base: position 11,982,188 of record NC_069137.1, read on the forward strand.
TTTACTATCCTTACTTGTATTTTTTCCGTGGTTGTCTAAACATTTATCTTTACTTATTATGTTTGGAACATTACTCAACATGTGTTCGAACTGCTCGTTGTCTATATTATTATGAAAAACATAATGATACATCATAAATCTGACATTTGTGTTTGTATATAAATTACATGTTCACCGTCTTTAAATTGTATTATGTATAATAGCAATGACATTTTTATGTTTATGCTAATAAAACTAAAACTTGACTCTGACATACTTTGAACGTCTGTATTCGTGCCAGCTAAAGACCGAAATTAAAGTAAAAGCATGTTTTCTCAAACTGTTAAACCGTTTGAATCTGATAATGATTTTAATACCAATCAAGCAAATATAATCGATCAGCTTAGCAAAGCAAATAAATCAAGGTGTGAAAACTGACATCGAGTAATACAAACAAATCAAAATGTTAAATGTTTACTAGAGACCGCAAAATGACATTGAGCGTTGAGAAATATTTAACCTCAAAATACCAACTAACCGATCGAATTTTATATGAACATATTGAACAAACAAAAGCTTTAAATCTTGTTCGAGCCAACGAGGATATCGAACCTTGCAATACCGAGACAACGAGTTTCGACGTATTCGAATATTTTTTATTCATTGGCATCAGTGGCCGATCTGCCGACATGAAAACCTATCATATTCATCATTTTGTCACTTCCGATTGCACTTAAGTTTGGGTCGCAATTTTTACACCTTATCTAATATATTGCTTAACGCTATGCCTCTATAATTTTTATATTCACTCGTGTCACCACGCGTTCAGTTATATATTGGTGTTATTATTACCCTCTCTCAATGACTCTGGGTATTCTGCGTTATTTAACATTATGTTTTACAATTTGAGCAAATTTAGCGGAACTCATTGCAAATGAATTCTTTAAAAAAGCCATTAAAATATTGTTGCCGGGGCTTTTTCGCTATAGAAGATATATAATTCTTAAGTTCTGATTCCGATATTATCCCATCTAGCGACTGATATGCCTTAAAAGGCACATTGAATTCTTTTTTATTATTCGCAGCACCAAAAGGTTTTTAAAATGCTTATACAACTCATCTATAGATAAGCCTTCTGAGCTGGCTATACTTTTCTTGTACTGAGTTTTCAATTTTTTCCAAACTGTTTTGTTGTTTTATTGCCATTTTAGCAATTATACACCCTCATTGTGTTTTTGCACAATTTGCAGTATTTCAGTAAATGAATTAACTGAATCATCAATGCTTGTATTATAAATATTGTCACACAACGCGGTTAATCGTTACTGTGCGACTGTAGTAAATTTAAGAATGGATTACGTTCTCCCACGCAATGTGTATACTGCGGATATCCAATTGATCAAGTAATTGAATTCCTGTTTGTAAACAAATACCTTAAAAACATATTGTTATTGCCGAGTGGTTATAGAATTGTGTGGAAGGAAGTATTTCAATTTGCTCAAAAGAGAGAAATATCGATAGTTAATGATAAAATAATCTACCGGGTTATTTCCGTTAGTATTATGGCAAGTAAAGTCGCTTATTTTACTATCCTTACTAATAACTTTTTCCGTGGTTGTCTAAACATTTATCTTTACTTATTATATTAGGAACATTTGTCAACATGTGTTCGAATTGCTCGTTGTCTATATTATTATGAAAACTTAAGAAGCCAATTTCATCCGCCATGCGGCCGTTTAAATCGCAATTTAATGCAAGTATTTAACCAGTGCTATATATTTTGATTTCCTGTTTAGTTTTACCATTTGTATGCCTTTCAGTGATCGTAATATTATCTTAAACCCTATCCTTAAAAGAAATGGAGATACATCCACTATAACGATCTTTTCTTGTATTTTTAGTACCAAATAAATACTCAATGGGAACATTTCCGATGTCCAAATTTATAGTGTGGTTTACATGAACTTCGAATTATTATTGTTTAGCCGTGTACCAAATAAGACGTTTTTAATTATATATACAGTCGAACACCGTTGGCATGACATTTTCATTAACAGATGTAGAACAACATTAAGGATACACTCAAAAAAATGCTTTTAATAATTTCAAAAGTATTTTGACAAATACAACCTTTGGGTAACATCGTTGCGACCTTTGGGAGACATTGAAAATTTTCACCAGAAGGTCATTTCTTCTTCTCGCTAATAGTCAATGCGCGTTTAATAATACTAATAATATATTACTGCTAACGTTTTTTTATGTAACATGTTTTATTATCCCAGTTGTTATTTGATAAGTATATTTGAGTTTGTTTTTTTCAACCAACGTTCTGATTAAGTGGCTACACGCGTTTTTATTCGGACGGAAATTGATTTTTGCTTTTTTAATTTCCTAGACATCACACATCTTTGCTTAAGAATGTCTTAAATAAGGCATCGTTTATTGTAACAAACAAATATGAATTACATGGTACTTCAAGTTAAATATCTTTGACGCGTACCAATTAAGACGTTTTCAATTATCTATACAATCGAAACCCGTTGGCTCGATATATCAGGGACTGGCCATAATACTTCGAGCCTCGCGAATATTGAGCTAAGCGGTATTGCGTATTGTATGTGTATATTTATACGTTAAAGAAAGACTCGTTAACCTTGTTTGTTGTTTGCTACGTTATCTCCTCAAGAGTAATTATTACCGTGGGCATATCGTACAGTTCACAATATGACAAATTTGATTCTTTTTGAAATTTATTTGCTCAATAAAATTATATAAACCCATCCATAGAAAACATAAACAACTAAACTTGATGCTAAATTAGTAGGAATACGTGCGAATAGCTTGGTTTGAACCGAGTCCTCTCAAGATTGCCCACCATTTGACAGTTGTATTAATTCTTTCATTTGGAGAAACCTTCAGCGCAAATTTTTCATCTGAAGACACCTGATCAAAACACAATCAGATTTATACCTGTACTGACATTACCATTAAAACGCACATTAGATGAGTTTGGACATACATACATGTAACATAATGCAAATGTTACGAAAGTTGAATTGGAGATGTTAATCCAACGTGTTTATGATCAATGCGTACTTTGTTGGTTTCAAGATGTTAATAATAGTAAAAAGCTAGAAACGTATGTACTTATGAAAATAAGTGTTGTAACCCCAATCTTAACTATATTCATATAATCAAACATAGAATATCATTTTCACGATTCAGTTGTGTTCTTAACATAAACTTGATTAAGGTAGTAAGAGAGGCATCGATAGAGCAGTAAGACTGTGTACAACGTAAAATATATATGTACTGTCAAAACAGAATATCATGTTCTACTAGTGTGTCCATATAATAGATATCTGAGATCTTGTTTACCAAGATATTATTGTTCTTGGCCAACATTACAATTTTACATGAATTTAAATATTTAATGAATTGTTATCAAGTATGTACGCTAAATTAACTTGCAAACTGTGTATATCTTGCATGTGACCAACGTAATACTAGTAATTAAGATGTAAATATGTACACGTTATTGTTATCTACAAATTAACTAGAACAACAACTTTTACACTTTAAAAAGATAATCCATCAATATATAAATAAAAACCAGAATTAAAACCAACATTAAAAAAGTCTCATTCTATTAAACTAATATAGTGGGCGATTTGTTAATCATCGTGCACGTTTTCATCAATGAGATATTTATGTCAAATTTGTTCTTATACATGTATTCAACACTATTCAAACCCTTTTCGCTTTTCGGGGCTTTTTCTGTATAGAAGATATATAATTCTTAAGTTCTGATTCCGATATTATCCCGAAATTAAGAGTTTTTTTAAAAAAAAAATGCTTATCCAGAACGCATAGTAACATACTCGCGAGCGTCCTTAGAATCGTAAAAATATTTTATGCGCGAATTTTAATTGCTTAAATCAAAATTATAGCATTTTTGTATGAACACTATACCCATTCAATTCTAACATATCGAGTTCTTCGAATTTACACCTGACCTCCAATTTTCCAAAAGTTTTTCTTAGCGGTGGTCTGTGGTGGACATTTAAAGAAAATAACATGGTTTTTAATGATACTGCTGATGATCTTACAAGTATCATGATTATAAACTTAGTTTTCAAAAATGAGTAATTATAGAAATATCGAAGACTTAACCAATATATTTTTTGGTTAAACGAGAAATTTAAATCACATTAAAATGAAGTTGTTTTAAAACAACACTAACAATAAATTTAAAAGAAGATGGATTAAGTAAGAAATAGTTGTATTTCTTATTACGTATTTTAATACTGAGATAAGGTTATTGTGCACATATCTTGAATATCTGAAATACGATCAGTCTAAAATAAATTACATTTCAATCGACACATTAAATAAACAAGAACAGCAGTACGAGTAAGTCAAGTATTGTGCTAATGAAAAGTCTGTGAACCTTGGAACTGTTCATTCATAATCGATGGATGTCAGAAAACTGCATTGTCAATTATCAAAACGTATTGATCCTGCAAACACTGATATTTTAAAAGATTTACAGAGACCTTTAATACTTTTCACTTTCAGAAATTCAACTTCTAGTTTTGTTTCCAAACACTAAACCTGGTATTTGTTAAGCTCGAACCATTCATCATCATTACTCGAAAACATACTTTAAAATGATCAGATCAAATGCTTCCATGTATCACTATCTCCGACAAACATTTTATATTGTATATGCTACAAATGTGTAGATCATTATAATATTATTTTGAAATAAATACTGTTTAAACCAAATGCACGTATCACATATTTAATGATGAATTCTTACAACCTTATATAATGCCTAGTGTGACAGCTAACAGTAATTCCAGTTTATCTCTGTTTTTCATGTACGTGAAGTTAGCGGCCTAGCGGCCTAGTGGCCTAGCGGCGTGAAGCTAGCGGCGTAGCAGCGTGTAGTTAGCGGCCTGGCGGCCTAGCGGCCTAGCGGCGTAAGGTGGCGGCCTAGCGGCCTAGCGGCCTGGCGGCCTAATTATTTTTTTCTATTTCCAAGCAATTGTTAATGCGTTTTTTTTTTTTTAAAACAATGATAAATCAAGGTTTTTTATTCATATAGTTACATAGCGGCCTTAAATTGTTATATATTCAGAATATTTTTCTTTACCTTTATTCTAAAACAATTTTAAATTAACGGTTTTATGCACAAATTATCATTCTGAAGCGTTTTTCAACTTTTTTTCCAAAAAGTCGATCGAGCACTTCAGCGACCTAGCGGCATAGCGGCGTGGAATTAGCGGCCTAGTAGCCTAGCGGCCTAAATTGAATCCTATTTCAAAGCAAGTATACATGCATTTTCTTCTAAAACAATGATATTTTAACTGTTTTTATGCACGAATTAACACATTGAAGCGATTATCAACAGGTTTTTTCCAAAAACGTCGATAAAGCAGTCATCTAATTCAAAGCATTAAACATGCCTGTTCATCTAAAACAATGATGTATTTACTGTTTTTATGCACAAATTATCACTCTGAAGCGTTTTTCATTTTTTTCCAAAATAGTCGATCGAGCACTTCAGCGGCCTAGCGGCCTAGCGGCCTAGCGGCCTAGCGGCGTGAAGTTAGCGGCCTGGCGGCCTAGCGGCCTAAAATGGTTTCCTATTTCAAAGCATGTATACATGCATTTTCTTCTAAAACAATGACATATTAACTGTTTGAATGCACAAATTAACACTTTGAAGCAATTACCGAAAATCAACATATTTTTTTTTCCAAAAAAGTCGATTGAGCAGTCAGCTATTTCAAAGCATTAAACATGCCGGATCTTCTTAATCAATGATATATTTACTGTTTATGCGCACAAATTATCACTCTGAAGCGTTTTTCAACTTTTTTCAAAAAAGTCGATGGAGCACTTCAGCGGCCTAGCGGCATGAAGTTAGCGGCCTGGCGGCCTAGCGGCCTAAAATGGTTTCCTATTTCAAACCATGTATACATGCATATTCTTTTAAAGCAATGACGTATTAACTGTTTGAGTGCACAAATTAACACTTTGAAGCTATTAGCGATAATCAACATATTTTTTTTCTAAAAAGTCGATTAAGCAGTCAGCTATTTCAAAGCATTAAACATGCCTGATCTTCTTAATCAATAATATATTTACTGTTTATATGCACAACTTATCACTCTGAAGCGTTTTTCAACTTTTTTTTTCAAAAAAGTCGATCGAGCACTTCAGCGGCATAACAGTTAGCGGCCTGGTGGCCTAGCGGCCTAGCGGCCTAAAATGGTTTCCTATTTCAAACCATGTATACATGCATTTTCTTCTAAAACAATGACATATTAACTGTTTTTATGCACAAATTAACACTTTGAAGCTATTAGCGATTATCAACAGTCTTTTTTTAAGAGCGTCGATGAAGCAGTCAGCTATTTCAAAGCATTAAACGTGCCTGTTCTTCTTAAACAATGATATATTTACTGTTTTATGCACAAATTATCACTCTGAAGCGTTTTGTTTTATTTTTTTTTCAAAAAAGTCGATCGAGCACTTCAGCGGCCTAGCGGCGTGAAGTTAGCGGCCTGACGGCCTGGCGACCTAAAATGCTATCCTATTTCAAAGTATGTATACATGCATTGTTTTCTAAAACAATGATATATTAACTGTTTTAAGCACACACTATCACTCTGAGGCGATTATCAACCTTTTTTTCAGAAAGTCGAACAAGCAGTCAGCTTTTCAAAGCATGTGAACATGCCAATCCTTCTCAAAAATATGTTGATAATCGCCTCAGAGTGATAGTCTGTGCATAAAACAGTTAACATATCATTTGTTAGAAGAAAATGCATGTATACATGCTTTGAAATAGGATAGCATTTTAGGCCGCTAGGCCGCTAGGTCGCTAGGCCGCTAGGCCGCTGAAGTGCTTGATCGACTATTTTAAAAAGTTGAAATACGGTTCAGAATGATAATTTGTGCATAAGAACATGCATGTTTAATGCTTTAAAATAGCTGACTGCTTTATCGACGCTTTTGAAAAAAACTGTTGATAATCGCTAATAGCTTCAAAGTGTTAATTTGTGCATAAAAACAGTTAATATGTCATTGTTTTAGAAGAAAATGCATGTATACATGGTTTGAAATAAGATACCATTTTAGGCCGCTAGGCCGCTAGGCCGCCAGGCCGCTAACTTCACGCCGCTAGGCCGCTAGGCCGCTAGGCCGCTGAAGTGCTCGATCGACTTTTTTGAAAAAAAGTTGAAAAACGCTTCAGGGTGATATTTTTTGCATAAACAGTTAATTTAAAATTGTTTTAGAATAAAAGGTAAAGAAAAATATTCTGCATAAATAAAAATTTAAGACCGCTATGTAACTATATGAATAAAAAACCTTGATTTATCATTGTTTTAAAAAAAAACGCATTAACAATTGCTTGGAAATAGAAAAAATAATTATGCCGCCAGGCCGCTAGGCCGCTAGGCCGCCACCTTCACGCCGCTAGGCCGCCAGGCCGCTAACTTCACGCCGCTAGGCCGCTAACTTCACGCCGCTAGGCCGCTAACTTCACGTACATCTGTTTTTCTTCAATTTATGATTTTTTTGATGTGAATGTTTTTTCTGAAAACAAATATCAGGTAAATTTAATATGCAAATCAATATAATTTAAATTATATACAAATATTAAAACAATAGAGTTTAATAACAGCCATGGCGAAAGAAGAACAAGATTATGACGAACATATTATAACAAAAGTACCTTTAAAGTACATGCACAATAAAGATTTAATGAATACAGACTGTATAAGATTCAATTTGCATCAATAGTACTTTGGTGCCGATGTAAAGTTTTAAAAAAAAAAACGAGACAGTCAAACGTTTTGAAAGTTTGTGTGATTTTCTGTCTTAGAGCTAGATGTTTTGGCTGTTTGAACAGTTATGAACAGAACAGATTTTTGTGACTTAAGCATAACGGGTCATCGTCACATTACACAAATATAAAACAAAAATATAAAAAACACGCACGCATGCACGTACGCACGCACACAAGAACAAGCACGCACGCGCGCTCGCACACATACACACACACTCACGCACGAACGCACACACGCACAAACGCGCGCACACCCCCCGCCACACAACACAAGCATTCAAAACTTATATATTTACATTAGACATCGTTTTGAATGATTTTTGTATCAACAACTGATTTTTTAGAAATTTCTCAAAAATGGAAAGAAAATGAAAAACATCAACCACGTTGCACACAAATCAGTGTGTAGGATGGTTGCTATGAAAGTTAGAATGTTCGAAATATATCATTTAACACATGAACCTTGAATATTACAGAAATAGATAAAATGAAATAAGAAAACAGAAGCAATATTTCCGTATATAAAGGCACCTGATACATATAGATTGGAGATACACCGTTTGTGATAAAACAGCAACAGATAAACATGTAAAAATGAAAAATAAGACTGATTTAATGTTGTTCGTTTTAATCATATGCATTGCAGTGCGCTTTTAATTAATAATTTGAATTATACTTCTAAACGTTTCCGGTCAGAAAACAATAAGAGTCATTTTTTATTAACGAAAACATCAAAACACTCTTGAAAAACTGCAAACCTTCCATTATAAACGCCTAAACCAAGCTGACTTAAAATACCCATCACAAGACGGTAGGCGGAGTCGAACTAACAAGACCGACCAATCAACGATCCGAATCCGCTACAGAGATAAGCACCCTGTATCGAAAAATGTACTGGACGCGTGGCCTCTGTAAACACCCACGGGGATTAATGGTCTTATCTGATAAACAAATACACAACCACATACTACAAATGCATTTGCGTATACGTTTGGAGAGGAATTATAAGCAAGTTATTAGTATGATTTTTTTTTTCAATTGCTAAAGTGAATTTGATGTTATATTTTAGATACTTAGGGCATATGGTATTTTTATAAATAAAGACATAATTTAAAATAAAATCCTTAAACGATATTAAAGTCATTTCTGCACACGTTTTTGTTTTTGATTCTGAAAATTGATATGGTGTCCGTTAATGTAGGTCTTATACATTTGATTTAATCATAAAACATTACCAATGAGGCATTCATTTAATGAACGCTACAAAACAAGTATGTGTTATTTAATATCATTGTAATGTCTCAAGACCTATTTCAAACCTTCTGTTAGTGACAAATGATCCCCGGCCCGAAACTCGTGTGAATAACTTCTGGGTATTGATCTTTCTTTCAATTGTCCTGTGTTCCTTTTTTACATAACATTTATTCAGCATTAAATAGTGTAAAAATAAGCACCAGTAGCAATATATGTTGAACTAGAACGGCACCCTCTGTATGTTACTAGACCTGTACGAATTGTTAAATATGTTCTATAACTATATCAATTTAAAACAGACAATTGCATTTTATACAATACATTGCAAAGCCTTCGATACGATGTGGAAAATAACAAATTCAAACAATTGGTGTTCTAATGTACGCACTGTATTACAAAATGCAGGATTCAATGAAGTATGGTTATATCCGGAGTCGATTAATATTGATTATTTTATTCCTTTTTTAGAAGAAGATTAATCGACTCATTTATTGGACAGTGGAAAAATGATATAAACTCATTAAGTTCAATAGTGTTAAATGCTGAAAGAGGCAGATATGTTAATATTGAAAGAAATCAACGTAAATTTCTTCATAATGATATCGAAGATGAATATCACTTTGTTTTGATTTGTCCGAAATATAATGACAATAGGAAAAAATACATAACTAAATTTTACTATGCAAGACCAAGCATGTTTAAATTCATTCAATTACTAAACTCGGAAAATGCTGCACGTCTATACGAAAACTAGGTTTGTTTTGCAAACATACTTTTAAGCTGCGATATACTGCTTTGAATGATAATGCTTTACTTTTAACATGTTCAAATCATTGATAGTTTATATTTGTATATATATCTAATACAATCTCTCATTTATCAACTATTGCCATGACATGTGTTATGTTATTGTAACAACGATAAACTGTAAATGTTAAAGATAACAATAAATGCTCTGTTCTGTTCAATGATATATAACGTTCAAAGACAAAATGCAAAAACATATGAAACAAATCATCGTGATATCATTTCAACCATCATGCACACTGAGTTGTGTGTAACTTGGTTGATATATTCTTTTACTCTTTTATTCTTTCGATTTCTGAGTAATTTCTAAAAATTCTGTCAATGATAAAAAAAATCATTTAAAACGTGTTATACATGAAACTATATATAGTTTGATTGTTTATGTGTGTTTTCTATATTTTTGTTTTCTATTCATATAAAATGACGATGGGCTTTTTATGTTTACGTCAAAAATAAACTTTCTGTTCTGATTTTTTCTATTAATAGAGAAATATACTATACATCATAGTTTCAAATTCTTAACTTAATAATGTTCTCGATCGTTACAAAGATGCATACTATAAATATTTACTAACTTGGCATAGTTTTTTCCGCTGTCTGAGGAAAAGGGTAATACATTTTGTTTTGTTGGCCAAAAGCAAACATATGGTTTACAGAAATGATTTGATTAGATTATGATTTGAGTAGATTATGATGTTTTTGACATACAAAATGATATTCATCTCGATTGCATTCATGTTACAATATCTACATATTCTACATTTTCTTGGAAAGAGATGATGCCTTCCTGTTTCGATTAAAAGGTCATGTGAGGAAATGTTGTAACGACCGTTCTATATTTATTCATGTGCATACTGTCTAGATATTTTCATGCTTGAGTTCATTTTTACACCAGCGATATGTTTCTAGTCTGTTCGATTCATTAATATCTGCATTCCATATATGTCAATTATTCTTTGTCTTATTAGTTATTATTTCGATCACAATCATAATTGAATGTAAAATATCAATAAATCGTAGACTTGCCTTTTTGAAATTGATTTTAAATATTTTTATTAAGACTGCTCCACATCAGTCTTTTAAGAAATATTTGAGAATTAAAGTTCGAAAAATACCAATGAGAGTTATTTCTCTATAGTTCTTTGGCTCGTCTTCATTGCCCCTTTAAATGCAGGTATTAATAATCCCCCCTAAAAGGATCTTGGATATTCTCCTGTGGTAAAGATACGATTTAATAGTTTCAATAGAAACGGTGATATATCTGTGAATATGGTTTTACAGATTTCAGCATTACAGCTTCATTAATCTGCCAATATTACCATTTTATCAAGATTCTCATCGCAAATGTTTATCTTAATTTTGAGTTGTAAGTATAATCAGAAGTACTATATAGTGTTTTGTAATGATCATATAACTCGGACGCATTTTGATTCTCAGATTTTGGTTGACTTTTTATATTCGTTTTTATTTTATTTCTAAATATTGTTAGGGTTTGATTTGCTCAGGCTCTCACGGCTTTTTGGGTAGCGATTTTCTAGAAGTTGTTTCTTTTTTTTGGCAGACCGACACAAAGACGAATATTGAATTATCTGTATGAACGAAATCGTTGAACCATCAATTTTTAAATAGAATCTAATTTTCTACAAATCAAGACAATTGGTTATATTTGAATGACGAATTACTTTTAAGTTCATCAATTCTGGATGGATTCCATTTAATTTTATTATCATTATTGATATTATTACACTTACTATTATTTTTGGCATTATTTTTTCCTACCTGCTTATTATAAGCGAAAACAATTTATGATTGATTCGAAAATTCGTTTGGATCTTGTATTTGAAAGTCTGAAACAGAAAATATATTTTGAAGCTGAAGTATTTAATAATCCAATACGCCTGATTGATTCTTTTAAAAAAATGTAAATTCGCCCATACCTGATCGGTGTGCAGTCGACTTTTTAAAAACAATATCAAATTTGGATTGACATAACTCGATGAAGCGTTTAACTTGTGTAACTAGCACATAATCTTTTGAATCACGTGGTGAAATGTAATTACAATCAGACAGCTGATTACCCGTCGAATGTTAGGTAATCTATGATTAAGAGCTACTGCCATAAAGATCCGCTGTAACCAAACATTTTTTAAGTTGGTAATCCTTTTCAAAACCGAAAACAATCAAATTGATCATATCGTAATAGTTCACAGTCACTTTATCGGTTTTTCTCAGCAATTTCAAAATATTTGCTAAATGATTTGTGATGATAATATTCATTTCACGCGTTTCGTTAGTATAGCGTTAAATATTTGTCTTGGCGAAATGATAGTATTTGAATACAGTAGTGGTCAGTCTTGCACGAGGATTTCGTGCTATATTGGTATATTAGCGTGAAGAGTCATTCTACCAGTCGACTTCACTCAGTTCACTTCGTAACCTAAATTTTCACTTCAATATCTTTAGTGATTTTGTTTCACTGTTTTATATCCATATTTGAAACATGACAAATGAATGCGGTTCGACATTCATACGTTGTGGATCGACACTTGGCAAACAAACACAGGTTTCCAGAGTTAACCGTCTTTGGTTTTGCCTGGCCGGTCGGTTGCACTGCATAGAACTTTGCCAGTGAATTTCATTATGTTGTGCTCTACATAAATACATGTGCTCGTTTTATACTTACTCAACCTGGCTTCACGTCATCATCTAATAAACAACTCGTCTGGTATTGCACATTTGTGTTGTTGTTTTTAGGGTAAAAACGAAGTATAACAAAGACATTGGTATGCCACCGCTTATTTCAATTTAAATGCTTAAATAAAAAAATATAAGTATGTTTAGAAGTCAATGTGTCTGTTGAAAATATGATATCAAACTTATTAATAATGTCTAAAAGGCTGTTATATTACTTTTGTTATCGAAAGACTATTGATATTCCGTGATATAAACCTTAATTATGACTTCTCTTGACTATGCACTATTGCCAAGGCGTTTGTTTAGCTTATTTTATCTCCGATCTAGGTGGCGAGCTGTGAAGCTATAGAAATGCACCAATACATCTTGTCTTTTATTTTATGTTGCTTTCAAATGGTGATTGTATCATAATGCCTTTAAATAAGGAAAAGAATTATGTAGATAGTCCGTTTATACAATTTAACCGGAATGCGTCACAATTTGGATAGAACAATGGTGACTATTCAATCAAAATGGATTTAAATACATGTCATATAACTATTTAAAAATAATTATTATTTCCAGGTGGTTTAATTAATAAATACATTGGCTAAGCACATTGTTTAAATGTGTTAGTAAGACAATGCCAATTTCTAATAGCAAAGCGTCTACTCTAAATGGTTCTGAACACGATACACGAGTACACAGAAAATGGCCCCTACTGTGACACCATTGCGATTAACGCATGAACCACAGGATGGGTTAATAATGATAAACATTTTTAAACTAGTCCTTAAGCACTTTAAAAATGACAAAGTTTGCGCACTGAAATGATTCTCAAATTCACAAAATGTGGTCTACAATACAATGTTTACGTTTTCTAAAATAAAGACGGGAACCAAGGTTAGCAGAGCGTATTAATAAGACGTCAAAATTACGCGGTGTACTTAAGTTATAATATAATATAACGTACTTTTCTTTATATTTCATCATAATAGTGGCCATCAATATTAAGTGTTAGAGGCTTTTATACATGTTAGCATATGCACAAACCCTAAAATCTCTGACTGGTAAATACCAGCTAACGTTTTACGGGCGTCAACATCACCTCTATCTAGTAGTTTAAGCTCCCAATAAAATTCCCCACACTGGTATAGAAACATCTGCGGTACAAGACCATTTATGTATTTTTATTCAAAAATTAAATCTACCCAAAGCGCCTTCATTGGTTGGGATCAGGTTTGAGCACTAGATTTCCGCTACGTGCCTTTGTCCGGTCTTCGGGTGCCACATCGCGTCTTTATAATAGCATGAAACCCATCCAGTGTCAACAAACTGGCTTATAATAGAAAAATACGTGGTTCTCTAAGCTGGCCCTTGTTTGCTGATATAAGATGGTAGTTCAAGTTGTCCCCTTCGTACCAGTATCCGGTCTTAAAAAGTCAAACCACATCGTTCTAGTATTTTGAACCATATTATTCATAACATATACTATTATATTATATTAATAACGAATGTTAAGTAATTCACCATTCATCAGCCTTCATGAAACATTTCCTAATTTGCTGTTACGGTAATATTATTTATTAATACCTTGGATATTTGTTATATTTCGACGTAACCCGCATAGTTATTTGTTTTAAGCTGCGTTATTTATTGTTTTCATTTTTTATCCGTTATCCTTGGTTGGTTAAAATAGAGCCTATATAAGGTTCATGTCAATCACACATGGAGTGAACCTCAGTTACAGTGATTTATAAATTGACTGCATTTTTAAAAGTTTCTGTAGATGCTCACAGTCATGCGATACACATTAGTCATTACTGATATCGCAGAATGAATTTGAATTTAGCAACTAAGCACTCAAGTCGATGGAAAGAAGATATTAATTATAACTGTTTTTTAAGTATAGTCGACTCAGGTTATTGCAGATGTACGTGTATTAGGTATAAAGTATGAGTAACTACGTTTATTGTCTTCGAATGAACATTTACATGTTAAAATATTATTTTGGGATACAATATTTGATCTTGAGGATTTGGGGAAAACTAGTTAGATATACCGCTTGTAAACCATACACCATCTGATTAAAATGTTTGTTTTTGGTGAGGAGGTTTAACCCTGAACTGATTTTGGTTTATCAGTACATGATAACACATTTCGACGTATTTTATGATTTTTGCCGTCCATTTGAACAATAGATTATATTTGCTTAACAGAGTTCCGCTTTTATGTCGGAATAATTGATTACAAGACGTTTGTTCGGGTTATGTTTTATATAAAGTGTTTCGTCTGAAATTTTTATCTAGTAGTAACCCAGAGCATTTTTATCTAGACATGAAGAAAACGTCTTGTTGTTATGGAAAACATGTACCTTACTTTAATATATGAACTCATAGTTGATTCGTCATTTTGATGTTATTCTAAAATGTAATCAATGCATCAATATATATGTTAATCAATACAAATAAAACATTAAAACAATTCTATATCATTATCTGAAATTCACTATCAACTAATGATAGATGACTTCTCTTAAATTTTAAATGTTGATCAGTTATAAATAGGCAGGGAACTTGAAGCAGGAAACGACATGTTATATGTAAACCTATTTGTACCAGCATCTAAGGATTGAGGAGATATGGCGAAGTTACTGTTTACACTGCATATATAAATAGCAGATATTTGTTTATCTACTTTGCAGAACACGTGTATCCCCTTGAGAACGAAACATTCTTAATAAGCTTAAAACAACCTTATCTATTAGAACGGAGTGATGGTTTTATGCGTAAGATATTAATTGTTAAACCTTTGATGGATGAGAATAAATGCAACCCAAATTTCTAATTACATGACCAAAACAAATCCGATAATCCATTCAAATTATCGCAGGAAAACTATCATACGCCAAGAAATTGATTTTGTTGATCACTGAATATATATGTAATGTTTTCACATAATTGCTTTATAAATCAATATACTTTTGTGTCTTGGCCATAATTAGATAGTTTGTAAATGGTCAAAGGCAAACATGCCGATTCGCCAATAAACTCTTGAAACTCTTAATCACGAAACTCATAAACATCAATTAAAATTATATAATTTTTGCTATAATCCCTTTAAACATTGATTTTATTTTTGAACGACATTTATCAAATTAATATTTCATATTCAGTAAAATTTATAAACTCTTTAGTTGACCAAGGGTCCATTCTGGGACACCTCATGTTTTATATATATAAATATATATACATCATAGGCATTCCCTTTGAAATACAAAATCTGATTGTCTTGTATATGGATTGTGTCTTACCTTATCAAAATAATTAACGTAAATGCACAAAAAATAAATGTACGTAAAAACTATTCTTGCACAGCATATCAGAGTGGTGCGTATCGGAAATAAAAGCTATCACGTGTGAAGAAAATAACTAGACTTTAACTAACAGGTCCAAACAAGTATATTGCTTAGCAACACATATTTAACGTTTTTTTACAACCTTTTTTATTTTTTGTACAGAAATGAGCAGAATTTTTCGTAGTACTAAATATCTGCAAACCAGCGATAAAAGACTGCTGATAAAAGACCGCAGATTTTCATAGTTCCGTTTTTAAATTTATATTTAAGCTAAAAGTGTTACTAACTATTTACAACAAATGCATAAAACATCATATTTCGAACTTAAATAAAAAAATATCTGGGACCAATTTCTGTCTGAATTCTTATATGCCTTGTTTACATGCATTTTTACATAATTTGGCTCGTTCTAAAACAGTTGTCACAACGTTCAATCTGTGAAATAACAGCTTTAAAACGCGAATAAAAATTGTTTGAAAAAATAAAACGGATTCAATATATAAACGATTGGTTGTATCAAACAGCTGCATTTGAATATTAATCCTTACTAAATCGTCACACTAGCTTTTTTTGAGAAATCATAACTATATATTATACTGCAGCATAGGACATCGTCTCTAAACGAAGAAGATATCGCTCATTTTAGGCATACAAAACAATAGAAGAAACACATGCTTGTAGAATAAACGTTTAGAACTTTTACGAATAGATAAACATAAATCTAAAAACATGTAAGAATTGCTTTACAACATCAGATGCAAATAAAAAATTGGATTTTTTGTGTAAATTCTGTTAGATACATATTAACAGATAACCTTTAATTGTATTTACGATATTATAGTTGTTTTAATTGATCAATATACTGTCTTAAATACATTGTATGTGTTCCTTAATTTACTGTAAATAGTTTATAAACATTTTATGTGATAACATGATGGTATCGATGGATCGATACAAAATGGTGTAATCTGTGAGTGTGCATGTGCGCGTGTGCGAGCGTGTGATACACGCGGGCATTCATATTTCTTATAAATGATTGATTTGTTTAATTGAAAATGTTTTATTGGACTAATTGACTTGCGTTTTGTTTGTTTGTTATGTGATGCTAGAAGTAGCCGGAAAAGCTGCGTTATTGACCGATAGTATTGATAATTCTGATTTTGCGGTCACAATGGACTGAATATGCAAAAAAATCAAGTATCAGTGTGACGTTATATCTATTTTTTAGAACTGCACAAGTTGAGCTCACTATGGCAGAACCAATTTTATATATACTACTCGTATCAGATGATGCTTTAAATTAAATATAAGTTAATTAAAATGTTCCTCATACTAAACGTATTGTCATTCAGGAACGGATGTTGTATATTGAGCAGAAATAATAGCCTAAAATCATTGTAAAACTTCAAAAAATCAATCTTTAAAAATGTATATTGATTGAGATAATGAAAAACGAATAATAAAACACCAAGTGTGCAACTGTTTGCAGTCTTTTTGCAATGGAAAACTAAAGTATATTTTGTCAAACTATCTTTAATTGGTGCAATATTTAGGATATATTCAAGGAGCTTGAAATACCAAAACTTATAGTCCTCGACGTTTTGCTGAACCAGTGTTGAATAGTCATTGTGAAGAAAGTAAAGTTTACTGATAAGTAAATTAACAGTTTTCGCAATCATTGTAAAATAAGTAAGACGCATATATTAAACAGTGAAGGCGTGTCACGTTGGAACTGAAATATACGGATTTCAAAACAATGTTTTAAGAAACGCAAAATTTTGTGTTGTTTACCATTATTTTGATTCCTTTGATGATACAATTTTAGCCAACATATATACAAATCAAGAACACTACCAGGCGGTCGGTCTTAAAGCTAGTTCTGCATTAGCTAGACTTAGCTAACTTAATTTGTAGCCTAATTGTTTGTTTTCATATTTTGTGTTTATGTATTGTAAAACACATTTGGACGTATATTGCCATATGACAAGAGTGCTATATAAATCAGGTATAATAATAATAATAATAATAATAATAATAATAATAATAATAATAATAATAATAATAGTTGACTAGATCCTAGATTTCTTACAGGTAACCAATGGTTTCTACAAAACTTTGAAATGATGTACTGACTACTGAATCTAATATAATTATGTGCTTACTATCATGATACGAAATTATGTTAAATAAAACCCGAATCTCTATACTATGTTGATCTTAATGTGCGATTGCCTGTAATTATACATTTGGCTTCATTTAGTAAGAAACCATAGGCATAAGTATTCGTATATATTTTTAAGAATAATGCCGTTTGACTTCACGAAACTGCATTCACTTTATTGAATGTAATAGTTTATTCCATGTTATACATGATTGGTGTAAAAATAATATTTGTCAACATTTGTTCAAATTGCTCGTTGTTTATATAATTAACACAATTTAAGAAATCAATTTCATCCGCCATGCGGCCGTTAAAATAGCCATTTAATGCAACTATGCCAGCAGTGCTATATATTTCGATTCCCTGTTCAATAAGATCGAATAAATATATTTAAAATTGTTTTAAAATAGTGGAATTACTTGGTGGTAAATATAGACTGCATATATATAAATCTTCGAATGCTGAAAGGACACCTAAACATATTTTAGTCTACAAAACAACATTTTTATGTATTTCAATAATTGTAATATTTTCTCTAAAACTGTCCTTAAAATAATTGGAGATACCTCCCATTATAACGATTTTCTTGTATATTTATATTTAGTACCAAAGAAAGGCTCATAATGAAAATTTCTTATGTCTAAATTTATAGTATGTTTTTCTGATAGGCATGTCTCTGTTAAAATTACTATATCATATTCACATATAATGTTCACAAATTTAGTATCGCCAAGTTTTCTACGAAGTCCATTTGTATTTCACGATTGACTGCAAATTACAAGTACTACTAAATTGGGAGCTATGTTTTGTTATATTAACAATTACGGATAATCATTAAGTCGTAATTATATAAAAAAATTGAAATTATCACTTTGAAACTGTGCAGATAATAAATGTTTTGCAAATCAATAATTAACTTACGACGTAAAGTAATCTTGAATAAGCATACACATAACGCACAATGACTATTGGTCGAAAGAAGATATGACCTTCTGGTGAAAATTTTCAATGTCTCCCAAAGGTCGCAAGATGTTACCCAAAGGTCGGATTTGACCAAATACTTTGGACACTATTTACAAGCATTTTTAGTATTTTCTTACTGTGGCTCTACATCTGCGATTGAAAGTGTCATGTGGGTGATATTTCGTTTCTCATACAGGCAAAATATTCACGTAATAAAAATATAAACCCATCCAGATTGTACCGAGTACTCTCGAGATTGCTCACCATTTGACATTTGTATTAATTCTTTAATTTGGAGAAACATTCAGCGAAATATTTTTATCTGATCATCAATACGCCTTATCAAAATACCTTCAGATTTATACCTGTCCATACAAGTAAAACGCTTATTAGATGAGTTTGACATACATATATGTAGCATAATGCAAATGTTACGAAAGTTGAATTGGAGATGTTAATCCAACGTGCTCATGATCATGCGTATTATGTTGGTTTGAAGATGCTAATAATAGCAGAAAGTTAAAATCGTATGCAGTTATGAGGAAAAGTTATATATATGAACCCAATCTTAACCATATTAATATTATGAAGTATAGAATAGCATTACCACGATTCAGGTGTTCTAAACATAAACTTATGATTAAAGAAGGTATATACAGAGGCATCGATTGATGAATAATAGATCTGTATAATAATGTCAAAACAAGAAGTCGTTTTCACAAGTAGCCTCAATCATGCACCATTGAATTGTAACCAGCCCCTCCCCAACCCAGGTCTTGAGAATAGCGGAGACTTTGACTTTCAGTCCAGCTAATCCTTGGTAAAACCCTGTCCTGCGTAGAGACAGACGACAGTCTACTGGTCAAATCCACGCCAATTCCCCTGCACCCTGAGGTAAGGCCCATTCCCCACTATTTTCGGCGCAAAATCAAAACCACCGCATTCTCTCAGCACTGCGGGGCCACCTAGAAGGTAAATAACCGCTCGTTTCTCTCGTTATACCCTTTATACCCCCGGACCTAGGGGCCGTGGTTACAATTGACTGGTTCATAACCTGGTGCATAATGCACGTTTAAGGAACTTATTTCAACATTAATTTTGTTATTCATTTTACTCCCTAAACGCCACAAGGCAACTGATTCACACCACATGTAAAAATATTCTTCAACTGTAACTCCACAGTATTTAACACTGCACTATTAAATAAAAATTAGTAAAATTACACATAAATTATTATATATGCATGATTTTAATATGAGCATATATACTTTTGTCGTGCTTTTTATAGTCACTGAAACTGCACCGGCAAAACATAAGGCATCTGACATATTGTTTGTGTCTAAAATGTTGATTAATATCATCGTGGGTACATCGTATATTGAGATGAACAACACATCTGAACAAATTTAATGTCTTTGATATACAAGAAAAGAAACAAGGTATGTAACTCAAACTTTCTAGATTTCACAGTAGAGTCCATTTATTTCAGTTTCTTAATCAACATACAAACAAACCATTTTAAAATGAGTGACATGAAAAGAGGAGCCAATGCCCATTAAAATGGTATGCGATATGTCGGTATAACTTAATTGTCTTTAGACAAACAAGCCAAATCCAATGTCACATTCTCGTCTTTTTCTGTAGTCGGAACATGTACAGCAAATTACAATTCTCAGTGTATCCCCGTGTAAACAGGTCTACACACAGACATATTTTAGAGATCTTATGCTTTGGTATAAATATTACAAAATGACAAACGCACTGATTTTATAAACAACAGTCTTCAAACTAAATCCACATTAAAATTTCGTAAAGGTGGCCACTTTCCTTGCAATCGCTTAGATGATGATAATAAGCAAGTTTCAAGTTTTATTTTCATCATCACATATAATATGCATGTGATATCACAAAACAATGAAACACATTTCAGTTAACATCAAAAGCAAGAAGCGCCGGCTTTCGCCATCTTGGAAATTGTGCGCGATAATTTGTTGTTGTTTTGAAATTAGCAATAAGTTAAAAACACACTAAATTTTATTTTCTATCGGAGATCAAAAAACGGGCGGCGGAAAAAAAAATAAAGGTAGGAATTTTAATATATTTCTTATTTGGGTTTTGCAATATTTAGATACGGCGCTTCCGTAAAACGAAAAATAAAAAAAAATCTGGCCTAAGATATGAGTAAACCAAACAGGCGGGTCCGTGTAGATGCGTACGTGCGTGGGTGCGTCAGTGTTTGCGTAAGTGCGTCCGTTCGGCTTATTAACACTATAAGTTGAACATGCAAGGAGGATAACGAGTGTCAAGATTATAGTCTTAGCTTTATAATAATGAACATTTCTAGAAATAGCGATGACTGATAATTATTTTGGTTTAACAAGAAATATATATCTCAACACATTAACATAATTATAAGACAAAAAGAAAATAGTAGCTCTATTAGATAAAAGGTCTTTATTATTTATCACGTGCATAAGTGCTTAAATAAGTTTATTTATGCAAAGATCTTGAATAGCTTAAACACCATAGACATATGATTCTTTTAAAAATGATAAATTACACATTAATCAACAAGTTATTTATTACAGCAGTACAAGTAAGTCCAGTATAAATGCGTACAAAAAAAACGCTATGGCGTATAAAAAAGGATAATTTCGAACAAAATATTACAAAAATGCTATTCAAAGTACATGCAAAATACAGATATAATTCGTTTAGTCTGTATAAGATTAAAACAACATCAATCTTATTTTGGTTACGATGTATATGTAGTCTTAGGTGTTAATATATTTCCACCTTTTTGTGGCGTCTCTTCTTGTGTTCTGGCTTTTAGTGACGTTAAAGCTTTACGATCACTTCTGATTTATCTCTTGCTAAAATCATTTTTCATACAACATTTAAGAACATAGCAATAAGTATAATAAAGAAATATGCAAAACGTGTTTTGTGGCATACTTCTCACTAACTACATTCCCTGCTTTGGGAGGGTTTCTGCATGTTGCCTAAAAATACATCAAGGCAAAATCTGCATTTTAGTAACGTAATAATACCGCCCTGTATCACACATAAGTCTTATTTATTTCATTATATTTCATTATATTACTGACAATTTCTTATTTCAATATGAGATATTCATAAAAACACACACCTTCCCTACCATTGTTTTGTTTTTGCTGCCCGACGTTTTTAAGGAACATTTAATGTGACTGCGCAAAACAACTGGAGCCAGCCAATTCTTTGAAGGTTTGTGTAATTTTCCGTCTTAGACTTATGCTTTATGGCTGGTTGTTGGTACATTCATGTTTTCTGTTCTTTTTAATAATAGTCAGTGTTCTCTGTGACATCTTGTTAGGAAGAGGCAGTGCATTTTTTTCTTTATATCATATAAATTTGACTTCCCAAACCTTTTCGGTCAGAAACGATCACAATCAAAAATGAATTAACCAATACAAAATACTGCCATCTAACTGTTATGCTTTCATCAAGGCTTCAATTATAAACAATTTGAAATATTTGAGCTATAAACGATTAAACCCAGCTGATTGTGAAAATTCCGATCACCAGACGGTAGGTGGAGTCGAGATAACAGGACTGACTAATCAACAACCGTATCCGCTAATGCGGTATGCATCTTCTTATAAAGAAATCTATGTAAACACCCCGAGAGGTATAAAGTCTTAACCGATAAATCAATATACAACCCTATAAAAATGCACTGAAGATAAGTATGAAAGTTATATTATGCAAGTTCACTTTTTATGCTTTATGGCATTCGCAATCATTTTTTTTCTTTTGCTTATAAAAGTGAATTTGCTGTTATATGTATCTTTATAAATATATATGTATTTTGAAATATAACTTGAATTTTTTTTTTTTGCTTTTTCTTGTGAATAAAAGATATGGTTTCCCTATTCTTTGTCTAATACATTTGACTTAATCATTAACCTAATAATAAGAATTTCAATGTATAAACGCTTCAAATATATGTTTATTTATTTGCATTTAAATGTTTCAAGCTTATTTAGATTGAACCCACTATAGGCGCTATAAAATGCTGTTTAAATAAAATAAAATTAGATCGTCCGCATAACAATTTTAACATTTCCTAAAACGAAGTGGGTAACCAAATATAGCAGAGCGTACTCATAAGGGGTCTCTGTTTAATAATTACTTCCTATACGGACGTCAAAATCACACCAGGCGTACTGGAGGTTATAATATACTACTATTATGGCGTTTCCTCCATATTTTATCATACTAATAACAACCATCTTCTAACTAGTTTAAGAGGCATTTCTAGTTCTTCACATTTGCACAAATGCGATTGTTTCAACTGGTAAATGTTTAACCAATACTTTGAGCGAATAAGCCAGGACACGGTGCCTTTGGGTGCCATTATTCGCTTATACCAAGTATTAGCCCTAGATGTCCCATACGTACCGGTACCCAGTCTTTAGGCGTCACACCACCCCATCTAGTAGTATTTACCGCCAACAAAAATCCACACGCTGGCTTATAAAGGAAAACTTTGTGGTCCTTGACACTTAAAGTAATTTTGAGTAGACCTACCCGATCCTCCCTTATTGGTTCGGGTCCGGATGGTAAACTAAATGTCACCTACCTGCCTGTATCCAGTTTCCGGAAGTCACATTGCGCACTTATTATCCTCCCAGCCCAGAGTCCACATACTCGCGTATAATAGCAAATTCCGCGGTTCCTGACATTAAGACTCATTACTAGTCAACTTGACTCAAAACTGGCGGCCCTTATTGGCTGGTATCAGATCGTAGCCCTATATGTTCCCTACGTACCAGTACCCGGTCTTTGTGCGTCACATCACCTCCATCTAGTAGTTTCAATCTTAAAATTTGCATATATACCTATTTCGTTTAAATATGTAAAGGATAAATTTACACCGTTGCCCATATCGCTATTTCTGAAAAAGGGTATAGGCGTAGACAACTTTAGTATATATATCTAATATTCACATGTTATTTAGCAATTCACCATTAAACAGTCTAAGTCATTTTTGTCTAACTGGCTCCTACGATGATATTATATGCTAAAAACTTGGTTATACTTTTTATTTCGGCTTATCCAATCTAGTGATTGGCTTCTGGTTGTAGTTATCATCTTTTTCATTTGTATCAGTTATCATCACTTGATCAAAATGGGGCTTATTGTTTCATGTGGCGCTTGTACCCCCTAAACCTTCAGCTCAGTTTGATGTTTAAAGGTTTTTTCCTGAAATAATTAAGTTAAATCAATACAAAATGATAAATTCAGACGGTTGGCTTCCTTTTAGACAATAAATAGGCTGGAAACTCGAAGCAGGAAACTAACTGCTAAATGTATCAACTTATCTTTACCAGCATCTTAAGGATTGGGGGAACAAGGCGAAGAGTATGTTTATACAGTAGATATCAATAACAGTGTTTGTTTATCTACCTTTGAGAACGTGTTAAACCATTTGAGAACGAACCATACTTAATCAGCTTAAACAACCTAATCTCTTTACCCAAGTGATGATGCTATGCGTTAGAAATACCGTTATCAAACCTCTGATGAATGAGAATGAATACTAATCCAATGTCTAATTACATGACCAAAACAACTCCAATAATCCTTTCGAATGCAGACAATTGATTTCCCCATCCAGATGAAAATATCATAGCATTTGAATAGGTTAATCACGAAATTCTTAAACATCAATTAAAATATATAATTTTTAGCTATAAGTCCTTAAAACATTTAACTTTGTATTTGAACGATATACATCAAATTATTAAGCTTGAAATGAATGTTCACGAAGATTAATAAACTATGTAGTTCTCCATTCTAGGACTCACCATGTTTCTTATGCATGAATGTAAATAGCATTACCTTTGAAATACAAAATATGATTATCCTGTATGCGGATGGTATAACAAGCAAGAATTTGAATGTTTGCAGAAAATAAACTTAAACAGCTTGTCGGAGTGGAGCGATTGGGAAAAACAGTAACATGTGAAGAAAATAAGGCTGCAAAACAGGTAAAGACAATTATATCTATGAAAACACGACTCGTTTAAAAATAGAATGGATTAATATAAATAAATAAATAAATAAATAAATAAATAAATAAATAAATAAATAAATAAATAAATAAATAAATAAATAAATAAATAAATAAATAAATAAATAATATATACTTATTTACTTTTAAGCTGGGAAATATGAGGTCATATTGACCCAAAATAAATTATTGAACGAGACGATAGAATAGAGAATACTGATTTTGAGGTTAACAACAACTGTATATTATTTGACAAAAAAAAGTTAATAGCTGTTAATCTACATGATAACGCATGACGTAGCATCACGTCATGATAACAGTATAGTTAATTGAGAATTCAACTGATATTAAACGCATTGCCAATCAGGTACGACAGTTGTATATTGATCAGAAAGAATAGCCTTTAATCATAGGTCAAATTAATCAATCTTAATACATGAATATTTATTGAGAAAATGAAATACAAACTATAAGATCTTAGTGTGCAAATGTTTGCTGTCTTTTTGCAATGGAAAACTAAAAGTTATTTTGTCAAACTATCTTATATGTATTGCTATGTTCATTATTCGGGAACTAAGGGACAAATTCAGAACAGCCGCTCACACTAACACTCCAACCACATTCCCGCAAGGGACACTGAAGTGACTTTAGTGGTACAAGGGGGATGACACTCAAGAGATATGTTCGTAATCACACGCCTCACTAACACTCCACTTCATTAAGTCACCAATACAATACCAAATACATGTACTTGTTCATGATCATTTCGGATTATCGGGGTGTTTTCAGTAAACATAAAAAATATGTTTATATAAGATTTGGGTACCTTATTGTTAGAAATGGTGTCAAATAAAAGACAATTACTATTATAATTTGAAATTAATATTTTAAAACAATCGCTTGAATAAACATTTTGGAAATAAACAAAATGATGCAAAACGCATTGAAATGCAAGTGTGTGTGTGTGTGTGTGTTTTAATATGTAGCCGTTATGCAATGTATCACGTTAATTAATGTGTTTTCGTGTATAAATTTATTTTTTATTTATTTGCAAAAACTGTTTTTTAGCGTTTAAAAATACTAAATGTTAAGTCGAAAACATATGGACAGAATAAGCGAATGAATCGGCTTCGGGTGTGAAAATAACACATCGGAGTGAATACCAACTCAAGTGATGTAGGATTTTTTTATAATAATAAATATGATAATAATAATAATAACAATAATAATAATAATAAGAAGAAGAATAAGAAGAAGAAGAATTGCTTCCTAATTCAAAACATTATATATGCGCTTTCTTTTAAAATAATAATTAATCTTATGTTCCTATTGACAAATCAATATGCGAATACCGGCATTTTCCCTAAATGGATTGGTGATCAAATTTGTTTTATACTCGCTTTAGAGTGTTGATTGTTTCGTAAGCAAGTATTGTTTAAGAAGCAAACACATATAAAAATGATTTGTGTTAATCTATGAATACATATGCTTTGATTAATCATTGTTTTCATAAAATGAAACAAATGTTCAATTGCATTGAAGTAGAGAAGTAGGACGCCAACTTCACTCCGCAAGGCCGCTCGTTCTCAGATAATATTCAAGAGACCGGGATAATCCATTGAAGTACATTTTACTTCAATATAGTGGACTTCAAAAATTGTGTTTAATTGGAAACAAATGATAAATCAATGTTTTATTCACAATTATATTATAATAGCGGCCTTATATTATTTCTTATTCAAAACATTTTTATATTAGTTTTTTCTAAAACAATGCTAAAACCATTGTTTTTTATGCAAAATAAAACGGCTTGATGGCCTAGCGGTCTAAACTTCCGATACCACTCAATCCAGCAGCCTAACAAATAAGGAAATATGCTAATATGTTCGTAAGAACGTTGACTTTTGAATAAAAACATCTAATTTATCATTGTTGAAAAGAACGCATATTAAAAGTTTTGAAATACGAAACGTTGTTAGGCCGCTAGGAAGCGGGACCGCCAGGCCTCAAACTTCATGCTGTTAGGCCGCTAACTTCGCGTACATGGTTTTACGCAACATGTTCATTTCAGACCTTGGTCAGAGAAATAATATGTATTTTCCAGCCTACATTCAGTTGGATTTATTCTATTATTATTATTATTATTATTATTATTATTATTATTATCATCATATAATGATATTATTATTATTATTATTATTATTATTATTATTATTATTATTATTATTATTATTATTAATATTATTATTATTGTTGTTGTTACCGTCATCATCATCCGATCATAGGCTCCCTACATTTCTTGATTTGCTTTCAGTCCGAGATGTAATTTTCTTTAAAAAGTAGATTCATTCGTTTATTATTTCCATATAAGGTGCTTTTTTATAAAGTCTTAATTTATTTTCAAACTCTAAGACCACTTTATGCAGACTATATTACACTATTCGAATACATATCCATATCACGTGATACTATTGAAAACGGTTATATTTAAAAAAAACAACAACAGAAAACGAATTTTAACGAATTTTGGAACTGTTATTTTAAATATTCACAATTCAAAACATATGTTAACATTAAATACTGTAAACACCACCATAGTGAAACAGATAATCCGATATGTTCATGAAAACATACATGTATTTGTACTGAATTGGTCATTTGATGAGATGGAGTGTAAGCGAGGCGTTTGAAAACAGAAAGATGTTTTGAGTGTCACTCCATTCATTCAACTCAAATGATCACTTGAGTGTCCCTAACGGGATTGTGGTTGGAGTGTGAGTGAGAGTGCATGTTCATTCGGCCCTAATTTTAAAGAAGATTTTTAAAATAAGACTAAAAAAGGAAATGGAAATCCTTATACCACACAGGGCCAGTCTAGAGAGCAAAAAACCTTAATTTGAACAAACTGTGTAAAGCACCATTACACCATGCTCAAACACTTTATTTCAAGGGTCTGCGACTTGCGGTTTCAGGAAATTTTCTTCATTTTTTTACTTCAGACGCTATTTACTAAGGCCAAGGCATGCTTTGGCCAAAGGAATATTCTTTGATTTTTGTTAGTTAACAGCAAAAATATGAGGCTACATACAACTTATCAAAATTCTTGCCCTTGTGATTGAGAAACATCTTGGGCAGGCCAATTTTTGGAAACAAAGCAATCATTTTATGTTGTTGTAAAATTGGCATTGAAAAAAAATTGACGCACGGAAGAGTGAACACCGCCTCCAACACTCGTCCACCATACTTGCACGTGTCTTCTAGGGGAAGGCCTTGATCTTAGGTAAAACCAAACACACGCTCAAAAGCATGCCAATACGAATATCTTAGTGTTTGGTTTACAGCCATAGTCAGACGCGTAGCTAGCCCTCTATTGATGAATGTGCTTGCACCCCCCTCGGAACATTTGTAAACCACGGTGCAATCTGGTTCATTCTGGTCGTTCTGAGGTGCTTTTGTAGTATTTTTAGTATTTTTTAAAGTATTTTGAAATAAACATCAGGTAGTCAAGTATGCGTATTGCAACGTTGTCTGTTTTGTGTCAATATCATATGGATTCAGCCGAGTACTCGTATATCTTTACGCGCCTGATAGTCCATTTAACTCTGAATATTACTAACCTGTGACGGATATCGACCGACACTTGTATCCGAGAACAAGGTGCTGGAAGACAAATATATGTGTATAACGGCCAAAATAGACCTGCAGTTCTACTGTGAACATTGCAGTGTAATGGGGATTTGAACGTATGTACAAGGTAATATTATGATGCACACCAATTGCTTGGTCCGGGGTTGTAAGAATCCAATTCAAGCAGATAATAAGTGTCATCTTCAATGTTTCGATATACACTTTTGCAAAGAATGGTTGTTATTGGGTTGATTGTTAAAACAAGAAGTGCAAAATGCATTGTTTGCACAATATCACAGACGGCGAATTTTGTCACCACATTTTCACAGCCCATTCCTGAAAGTAGTAGTCTGGGTCTGTTTCAGCATTGATTCAAACCCGCCACTACTAAATAAAGTTGAAACATGCGAGAAATTTGAATTAGCTCGTGAGACAAAGACATTCTGCAGGTCACAACTATAATGGGTTGTATCTGCTATAACCCCGTTATTGCACTTTGGACACTTATTCATCAGAATTTTATGAGGATGTGTGTACTGTTGCATTAAAAATCATATTTTTTTCATACTTTAAATATTATATCTAATGTGCATGCCCTACTAAAACGGGCCGGTGTTTTTTGAGTGCCTATTTGACATGAACAATGATGACTTTAACCCTAAACTAAAAAAAAAAACATGAAAATTATCTATACGGCCGCTTTTTAGAGTCATGATCGCGCCATGGATTTAATAAAAATAAATACCCTGTTAAATACATCTGATAAGTTCAATTCAAATTGACGAAAGTTGTGCATTGATATATTAACGCAATTGCATGTATTCAGAAAGTCTCTGACGTGTGGCTGAACCAGTGTTAAAATGGCCATAGTGAAGAAAGTGATATTTACTGATTAGTTAATTAAGATATTTCGCGCTAATTGTACAATAAGTAAACAGTGAAGGCATTGGAACTGAAATATATGGATTTCAATACAACTTTTGAAGAAGCGCAACATTTGGATTTTTTTACTATTATTTTGGTCTTTGAAGATATTATTTTAGCAAAATTTTATACAATTATCTAAACGAAAAATAGCTCATTGTGAAAAGCATACAGATAATTCCCTTTCGAATTCCCAAAACGCTTAAAAGGGTAAAATGGCACAAATTAAACCAAACAAAAAATCGGCTGAACTTAATACTGTTTTAAGGGACTTAAGATGTATCGAGCAATTGGGGCCGGAGGTGTGAAAATGGTTCATGATAAAGCTGACGTCACAGTAATCTTGGACCCTGATTTTATTATCGAAGATTTAATCGGCCGACAACGCGATCTGATTATTTTTGAAACTTATATATCGCCCATGTGCATTTTAGTCTTAGCAACAATAACTGTTTATTCGTCGTATTGTTTAAAATTCGAAAATCATATCACAAATAACGTTTGAAAAGTGAATTCTTCGACAGTGTATACTTTTGAAATTCTTTTTCGGGCGGATTCATCTTTCATAAAAACGTGGTTTGAAATATTCATTTCAATTTGAACATCATAACTATTGCATTGAAATTGTAAAAAAAATAAAATAAAAAAAAAGTTCATTCAATAAGTTTTCATAGAAAACATTACCAATAAAAATAGGAAGATCAACCATAATTTATGTCCACTGCCTCATGGGTTTTAGACCTATTTGTGTCGAAATGAGAAATCCTGAGATGAATTGTGCGGCGTCTGCAGTCTGCTCAAAATTACATGTAATCATAACGAATGAGATTTGGGCGCATCACCTTCTGTTCTTAAGAAATGGTTTGATCAGTCCCACAGAAGTACCACAAAGGTTTAAAACAAGCTTGACACTGAAGGGCTGGCCGGAAGGATAAGTATTGAAAATGTATCTATTCACAAACTTTGACATTGACTCATAGATGTGAATGCGAGGTTGGTGCCACGACACTTGAAAGTGACGATAATGCAAATGGGGCAATTACCATAAAAAAATAAAA
Source organism: Mya arenaria (assembly GCF_026914265.1). Classification (NCBI taxonomy): domain Eukaryota; kingdom Metazoa; phylum Mollusca; class Bivalvia; order Myida; family Myidae; genus Mya; species Mya arenaria. Next base: position 12,012,911 of record NC_069137.1, read on the forward strand.
ATGAGTCATTCTCACCACGCGGTTGTGCGGCATAGTTGTTTCGCAAGAGACCCTGCTTCGAATCCTAATCCCGAGTGGAACTATTGCTTATCTAGGAAACATAGTATACTGGATACTTAATATTGGCACCGTTTAGGTTCCATTTTGAGTTAACAGTTTTCGGTTTCTGACTTATATTGTCTGAAGGTTGCAACTAAGTTAAACTTATCACTTTCAGCTGTTAAATAAAGCTTAAAAAGATCATTGCTTGGGTTCGCGTCTAGGCCCTCACACTAAGTGACCGATATTCTATACTGTAATAATTAAGAAAACCCAAATTATTTTTCTTATAAAGATTACACATAGTTGAGAACCTAAATGTTGAGAAAATGCATATATCAAGGTTATGAAAAAATATCATTATGTCGGTATAGAAGCTAGAAGCACATACTTGTACAATGCACAATCCCCCCTTGACCTACAATCACGCCTACTGCTTTATTTTCAGAGATTCAATCGACTTTTCAAGATATTTATGGTGTTTTTCACATTTCAATTTAAAAGTCAACTACTGTGTGTCCAAAGTAATAAAACACGACTTGCATGAACATATATCCTTATATACTCGGTTACAACACATTTAATTGTCAACATTTAAAAACAAGTATCTCTAAGACACAAGCATTATGCTATTTTTGAAAATGTTAGCTCTTACTTACGCTTATATAAAGGCAATTAAGTATCCATGAGTTATTTACAGCGACTAAAACATACATGATATGAGTAAAGGGTCTTGCATTTACAGACTATTCATTTGCATATGGTAGACATATTTCATGCATTACTTGTGAAGTGGTAATGCAAACAACACAATGGAACTACTCAATGAAGTCCGAATTCCTCGGTTTAAGTGTCAGCGGCCAGTCATTGTCAGACGGGACACTAGTGTTGTCTCTACGTCGTTCAGTTCAGGATTCAAGCGATTGAATGTTGAATGTTCGCAAAAATCATATTTTAGTATTCTTAGAATTGGACTTTCTTTGGACATTAAGCAAGAGAGGACTTCTGTGACATTTCATGTGTTTCAAATTTAGTTGAAGAGTTACTGGTCAAAAGATCTCATTTAAAGATTCACTCTCACGCCCAAATTAGAGTAACCTCAATTGAAAGAAGTGTTTCAATTTATCAAAATAAAGAAATATAATTAAAAATATAATGAAGGACACCGTCTGTAATATGAAACAAAGGAAAAACGGTATTTCTTTTTTTTCTTTTTTTTCTTTTACTTGATGGCTGTTATTATCTTAGGACCCACCAGTCGTTTAGGTTTTGTACGGTTTTAGCTACTGAATACACGTTTATAATCTTGTTATGAGTAAGAAATATTTTCCATAAATGCATAATTTCGCAGTTCGTTTCGCCGATAATAGTTAACACATAAATACACGGAAACAGCCAGTCATCTAATCATCACTATTAACGCATCATTACGCGTTAAACAGTAATGTAACAGAATTAAACTTGTGTTTTACTTTTTTAAACCGTTCTTTTTCTAAAGTAATATGCATATATGAACTGAACCTGTAAACCAATAAACAAGAAGTATAAATTGAAAATAAATAACCTATTACACTTGTTTTATTTCTAATGATTTCGGCAACATTTGTTGACAACGGAAATAGAAAAGGCTATTAATGGCCTGTACGATTTGAACTCAATTTATGGAATGATTATCAGCAGCATGCACTCCTTACGCATTCCATAAAGAAAATATTTTACCTTTGATTAATGTTTATGTAGATCCGGACCAGTTAAGTAGCATTAAAAGATGACAGCTTTTGTATATATAAAATCACATATTTCGTAGGCTTCAAGACGAACATATCAGTTTGCATGATAAAATAATACGTGCAAGTACATAAGTGTATATTTTTACTCTCAAATACAGATATTGTTAAATTAACCACCAAAACCTGTTTTAATATACTTGAATTCCGATTCAATGCTTTGTACAATTAGTTAAGTGATAATCCTTTTAGATGTATCATAGTTTCTTAGCTTAAAAAAGTCATGTAAATTAGAGTAATTATCTTTTTTAGAATAGACTTAATTGTTTTTTATCCTTTATTAACAATATCAAGATATGTTGTTGTATTTTTAGTCTCCTGTAATTCAATTTTATGAATGGATGTGCACTGAACTCTTAAATATTTGTATTTTATGTTTTGTCATTTTGTGTACATATGATACATGAATAAACTATAAAACTGCAGTGAAAATAATTTATTATGGCACATTAAAAAAATATATATCAGATAACTGTTGTGAGTCACAATTGTTCAATTACTAACTAAGATATAATATGTGCTTTATTTAGCTTGCAACTCCGAGCATATTCATTTTATCTGAAGTAACATATCCGAACGTATTTGTAAGTATATGTACCTTAAATGGTTTTGAAATGAACTGTTCCCATTTATATCAGTATATAAATATAGAACACGGTTTTCTGTAATATAGAGACGAAGCACATGCGACCATAATTGCCATTCGTTATTCGCAAATAGTTGCGTCAGGTCCGTCACCCTTGGTAGTGACTGTAGGCCAAATTGAAACTTCCTCGACGTTTGGTTCGAATGTCCAATTAAACATTTTAAAATACAACTATTATAAATTATAATAAGCACTTTTGTCATTTGTGTTTATTAAATTTTTAATAAAATAACTAATACAACTAAAAAGAACATGTCGTTCTTATAGTCTGCAAATCATTGAATATACATCAACCTTTGGGCGACACGAAAACACGGAAAGTACGCTTATTGCGAAAATATTTTTTTGAGGGAATTTCGGAATCTTTAAAGTTGAACACAATTAACTTTTCTGTTAAAAAATATTATGTTCTTTACATTTATGAATTCTTATCTAAAACATATACCTATGACAAGAAAATTATTGATAAAGATTTAAATGTATCCCAAAGGTTGTTTTCAAAATATACACACTTTTTTGAAATTCATGATTTTTCTTTAAATGGTATTCCTGCTGATTAGTGCTTAATGACTGAACCTTTTTTAAAGCGTTCAAAATCGTTTGCAAAATTGTTTTATTATTTTAAAAATAAATTGATAGAAAAAAACACAATTACTTTTGGGCGACACAACATATATCCTATGGGCGACACGAGTCTCCCAAAGGTTGCATCAAAGTTACCCAAAGGTTGGATTGGTCTAAATATATATATATATATATATATATATATATATATATATATATATATATATATATAAATATATATATATATATATATATATATCTTTTAGAAACGTAGTATGTTCAAATGAATGTATCTTTAAACCATATGACTTCCTTTTTTGCTTTCGTCGGTAGATAAAAAGATGCGCATTTCGTTCCGGATGAAATATGTTATCACATAATATGATGTATAGAATTGTGAAGTTTTGTAATAAAAAAGGACCCTCGACGATATTTTACAAACATAGAAAACCATTCATATTGAGTGGGCGGCTTTAGAAATAACAATTGGTTAATATTCGATTTACTGAGAAATATGGAAGGAACAGTACTTGCTTAAACAGTGAGTATTTTTACAGCGCGCTATGTGTGCTATTTTTAGCTCACCAGAGCATGAAATGCTCAAGATGAGCTATTGTGATCGGTCTTTGTCCGTCGTCCGTCCTTCCGTCTGTCCGTCCGTCCGTCTTTCAATCACAAATTGTGTCAGCTCCATATCTCTTGAACGGCTTGAAGGATTAAGAATAAACTGGCCTTAAATGTTCACACTATTGAGATGATGTGTAGAGCGCATGTTACAGTCAGCTCAGTTCAAGGTCAAGGCTACACTTTAGAGGTCAAAGGTCATATCATTCATATCTCTTGAACCTTTTAGCGGATTTGAAATAACTTGCCATGAACGTTCACCATATTGAGACGATGTACAAAAAACTGTCAAGTTATTAGATTGTAAATTTAAATTATAAAAGGGACCTGCATGATCACATTTTATAGGGGGAGTCATCGCCCAAAAATATGTTTTTGTGTTGAATACAAACAAGTTGCTTGTTACAATATGATAAGGCATCACCAGCTGTCAAATTTTATTGTCAATAATAAATAAAAATGTGACCAAAACTGCTGTATTTTGTCAACGAGCACGTAAAATTAAATTATTTATTGTAAGTTCATTGTTCAAAAAAGTTTAAAAAAATATATATGTTGCCTTCATAAAATTTGTGAACGAGGGCTTTATTGCATGGTCGACAAATACTTGTATATGTATCAATTTTAGCCATCTGTTTTTCAAAGATATTGTTATACTGCCTACAGTAGCTATTGTGCACATTTTATGCCTTATGTCCATGGCCATAATTCAACAACTATTTAAGATATCACATGAACTAATTGTACATTTAATATAAGTCAAGTGACAAATTACACACATGATGGGCATTTTAGGCTCATAAAATTGTCAAGTTCAATTAATGCCTCTTGATAGTCTCAAAAAGTCATGCAAGAACTTTTGCCATTATACCCAATTCCTGTTTTTTTTTCGATTTACTTTTAAAAATAAACCTCTTATTAAGAAACCATGGAAACCATACTCACTGTTTACCTCCATTTCCACTCATTGGCACCACAACGGAAGACGGGTTGGAGCATTTTCAATGCATAAGAAAATGTTATGGCTCCAATAATTCCCCGCCCTGCAATAGCCATAGAAGATATCTTATATAATTGCAGCCGGTTGCTTCAGAATACGTCACGAGAAAGGATGAGAACGTGATACCCATGCGTGATATTCCCTCTTGACTTGGAAACAACCGAAGCATACCGAACTGCTGAGCGATCGCGGCATCCCTAGCAGCCTGCGACTACCTACTATTTCGGCCAAAATGAATAAAATTATTTATATTTAGAACAATTATTGATTATAAATGTAAAAATACGGTTAAATAACTAACATTTGTCAAACGGAAAATTCAGTCCCTTTAAACAAATGAGCATTTGTTTTTGACCTATATAAAGTATATAGTTAGGCAATCTATAAAATAGTATATTGACCAAGTTACTTTCTAATCGATTCACAGAAAATCTATTATTTTTCTTCGGTATTTATTTTAGAGTGTGTGCTCCAAGATGCTCAAATCTTCTAATGAGCTGAATTTTTAGTGAGCTTTAAAGCTCATTTAAAGAGTGGTTCATTTTAGAACGCATACTGTTAAATAAATGATTGAAACAGATTGATACAGTTAAGTGTTGCTAGGGAATGCCAGAATTACTTGGGGTTCGCATTGTATTTCATTCGATTCTAACTGCGATGAACAGTTTCTTAGTAATATTTGTTTATTTGTTCCTTACTGAACAATTGATTCCGCATAAGCCAATCGCAGCTTTGCTAAGAAATAAGGTGTTTAGGGAAGCGAAACCAAATTATAACTTACTTAGTGTTGGTATGAATGCTTCTGTACTTGGAAAGCAAGGCGGCGAGTGCGAACCGCTATATAAATCACTTATTAACTGCAATTATTTGTCTTAATTAATGTCTTAATGGGAATTTGTCAGATTAAATCAGAATCCGTCTGGTGGGGCGATCCCATGGCTGAGACATGCGCATAAACACTAATGCAGCTTGAGCTTGACATTGAAACTTTTGCAGCCAATTTAATAGGCATTAGAGCAACTGTTTAGTACCATTTGAAGAAACTTTTTGTAATTGTCTGAGATAATGAAATTGTCGAGTTAAACTTAAGAATAAATTAGGCAAAATCATAACGAAATATCTTAACCATTTAGCTGGATCAATTGTAATTTCAAGATCAGGTGTTTCAATTAATAATCACCATGTTCAATCAACTTAAACTGAAGTGATATTAAACAGGTGAAGAATGTTTTTGCTGGGTAAGCAAAGAAAATTATATATTCTTAAACAGAAGTTTCAATTTCCTATGAGTTAATGTGAAATTAAATAACCATGGCTTTCACAAAATTAGGTAACTGAGATTTATTACACAGTATTAAGCTCTGCCCTGTTGTAAATTAAGCCAATTATGTTCTTGGGCTTTGTTTGAGATTACATTACTTGATTTACAATTTCCCAATTTCCGGATTGGTCCTTGGGGTTTTGATTAAATGGGCCAGGACTAGGGCTAGGGGGCTGTGGTGGCCAGCATCTGTCATCATTTATAAAATTGACCCCTTGTGCTGCAGGGGTATTTTAATGAGCTTGGGGTTGTATTCAAAATGATGCATTTTGTTTCTTTGAAGATAACAGAAGTCACCCTTTTATTTTTTCCATGACTGAGGATGTATTTTGTTAATGAATGAAGCATTGCCATTATAATGGAAGATGGTACCACCCCTTCTATACTTTAATGTCACGTAATACTTTCTGACTTTAACCCCACGACAAAATCCTCTTATTTATTATGATATTAAGGTTCATTGAAGAATTGTAAAATTGAAGGCATTTAAGGCAGAACTCTAAAAGGTTATACAAAAATGTCACAAGGGCGTATTGATGTATAAGATTGCATGAAAGTTAAAAAGGGACAGCGTGCACAGTTTTTATTTGCACGAAATGGTTTGATCAAATTGTTTATTGCTTGCTAAACTTGATATTCGTTGATGTTATACAGGATAAAGTCATTTTTGGGAACTTTTAAGATAAACACTTAATATCAGGGATGTGATTTGCAGTAGATTTGCAGATTTTGGAGGATCAGATGGCTCCGCTGGGACCGATTTTATGTGAACAGTTTTAAAATAGAAAGCTGCATGGTCGCATTTGTTTGTATTGATATTCAAGGTTGCTTCAATTTTAAAGTTCAGGAGAGCCCTCAAAAACGCTTTTTAAAGCCAGTTTTGCTTCTGCGGCAAGTTGCTTCACCCCCTTTGACACCCATTTGGTGGCCTACATGGTTTAAGCCCTTCAGCTGCCAGATCAATCACATAATCGTATATTTAGACCATATTTTAATACCAAACATTTCTGCCTGGCTATATATCATCTTCTCTTGCAGCCATTTGCAAAGATTGAAAAAAGTGTGTCAGCCTGTTGTCAGACTCGTCCATTTCAGACCTAATGTGTGTTTAATATGAAGCTTTATAATTGAATATTACCATGCAAATAACTCCAAAGGTGTGAACCCTCGTAACATGCTAGTTTCAGAGGAATTTGAACATTCAGTCCACGTTTAGGATACTTTCTGCTGTATTTGCACAAATTCGGTTAAGTTTGCTTCAACCTGCTGTCTTCACATAATAAACCCTTTTGAGCCCAAGTTGAAAATTAATCTTTGAACAAGAATTTGCTTGTACGATAATAGTTAGTTGTTGAAAAAAGAGTTCTTAAGTTTATATTTACAAAATAGTTCCGTAAATACCATCGAAATAATTATCTCAGAGGTGGATTGAAAGCATTTTAAGTTTGTACAAAAAGGAATGACAGGGGGTGCTATTGTTGTTGCTATTTGGGTGTTAATCATAGGGTTTTTACCCCACCCCTTGAATACAGAATAATCCTTTTTTAATCCAAATATTGTGTAACAAAAATACTTAAATGTAGTACATACTGAATATATTTATGTTTTGTACCATTCTCTTGAGAACAGAATTCTCTGTCAAAAGCCCCTGATCGAATAGAATGTACCATCCAAGTAGGGGGAGGGGAGGG